>NC_135237.1:300101560-300402560 GCF_051348905.1 Ranitomeya variabilis | reverse complement strand
CAACCAAACGCACAGCATTAGCCTGAGCAAGACGCCTGGACCGACGTCTCTGCTCAGCAGGATCCTCTGCAGCTTAGAAAGAATGGGAGACCACAGAAGACATGGCTTGAGTTTCCCCCTGTGCAGTGGCAGGATCTCAACGCCTAACATATACCCCTTTAAATTTTTAAATTTTTGCAGCCATTTGGTAAATTCAAAAAAGTTCATTTTTTTTCTCATTAATGTCCACTCTGCACCCCATCTTGACTGAAAAAAACGGAAATGTAGTAATTTTTGCAAATTTATTAAAAAAGTAAAACTGAAATATCACATGGTCTTAAGTATTCAGACCTTTTGCTCAGTATTGAGTAGAAGCACCCATTTGAGCTAGTACAGCCATGAGTCTTCTTGGGAATGATGCAACAAGTTTTTCACACCTGAATTTGGGGATCCTCTGCCATTCTTCCTTGCAGATTATTTCCAGTTCCGTTAGGTTGGATAGTGAATGTTGGTGGACAGCCATATTCAGGTCTCTCCAGAGATGCTCAATTGGGTTTAGGTCAGGTTTCTGGCTGGGCCAGTCAAGAATTGTCACATAATTTTTCTGAAGCCACTCCTTTGTTATTTTAGCTGTGTGATTAGGGTCATTGTCTTGTTGGAAGGTGAACCTTCTGCCAAGTCTGAAGTCCAGAGCACTATGGAAGAGGTTTTCACCAAGCTATCTCTGTACTTGGCCGCATTCATGTTTCCTTTAATGGCAACCAGTCGTCCTGTCCCTGCAGATAAAAAACACCCCCACAGCATGATGCTGCCACCATTATGTTTCACTGTTGGGATTGTATTGGGCAGGTGATGAGCAATGCTTGGTTTTGTCCACACATATTGCTTAGAATTATCACCAAAAATGTCTATGTTCGTCTTATCAGAAAAGGAAATTTTTAAATTTTTGCAGCCATTTGGTAAATTCAAAAAAGTTCATTTTTTTTCTCTGGGAGTCCTTCATGTGTTTTTAGCATACTTTATGCAGGCTTTCATATGTCTTGCACTGGCGGAGGGCTGCAGTGATAGTTGACTTTGTGGAACTTTCTCCCACGATTGCTCAGTTTGGCTGGGCTGCCAGATCTACGAAGACTTCTGGTGATCCCAAACTTCTTTCATTTAAGGATTATGGAGGCCCCTGTGCCCTTAGGAACTCTGAGTACTGAAGAAATTCTGTTGCAACCTTGGCCAGATCTGTGCCTTGCCACAATTCTGTCTCTGAGCTCCTTGACCAGGTCCTTTGATTACATGATTCTCATTTGGTCTGGCACGCACTGTGAGTTGTAAGGTCTATTTTAGACAGATGTGTGTCTCTCCAAATCAAGTCCTAACAGTTTAATTAAACAAAGCTGGCCTCCAGTGAAAGAGTAGAACCATCTCAAGGAGGATTACATGGAAATGGATAGCATATGACTTAAATATGAGTGTCTGAGTAAAGGGTGTAAATACTTATGAAAATGTGATATTTCAGTTTCACTTTTTTATTAAATTTTCCAAAATTTCTACATTTCTGTTTTTTTTTCAGTCAAGATGGAGTGCAGAGAGTACATCAATGTGAAAAAAATGCCTTTTTTTAGGCTGCATTTCTACCTTAAGATACTATCTTAAATCTGGTAAAGTTAAAAATTTACAAAATGTTTAACCCCTTTACAATCGAGGGTGGTTTGCACGTTAATGACCAGGTCATTTTTTACCATTCTGACCACTGTCCATTTATGAGGTAATAATTCTGGAACACTTCAATTTATTTTGGAGAGTCTGAGACTGTGTTTTCATGACATATTGTTCTTCGTGATAGGTGTAACATTTCTTTGATATGACTTGCGCTTATTTGTGAGAAAAAATGGAAATTTGGTGAAAATTTTAAAAATTTCGCAATTTTCCAAATTTGAATTTTCATGCTCCTAAATCAGAGTGTTGTGTCACACAAAATACTTAATAAGTAACATTACCTACATGTCTACTTTACATCAGCACAAATTAAAATCATTATTTTTTGTTAGGAAGTTATAAGGGATAAAAGTTGACCAGCGATTTCTCATTTTTACAACATCATTTTTTTAGGGACCACATCACATTTGAAGTCACTTTGAGGGGTCTATGTGATAGAAAATACCATTCTAAAAACGTCACCCCTAGATGCTCAAAACCACATTCAAGGTGCTTCAGGTGCTTCACAGGAATTTTTGGAATGTGGAAAAAAAATGAACTTAATCTTTTTTCTAAAAGAATTTACATCAAATCCAATTTTTTTTTACCAGGGTAACAGGAAAAAATGGACTCCAAATTTTGTTGTGCAATTTATCCTAAGTATGATGATACCCGATATGAGAGAGAAAAAGACTGCATGGCAGAGCTTGGAAAGGAAGGAGTGCCATTTGACTTTTTGAATGCAAAATTTGCTGGAACAATTGGCGATGCCATGCCGCATTTGTAAAGCCTCTGACATGCCTAAACAGTGAAAATCCCCTGTCATGGTTCTCAATGGCAAGAGACCGTAGTAAAGCATACAAAAGGACTAGCTCTTGGAAGATGGGAACTCGAGCTGACTGTGAGCTAAACCTACCGCACAACTAACAGTGGCCGGGTAGCGTGCCTACGTTTTATCCCTAGACGCCCAGCGCCAGCCGGAGAACTGACTGACCCTAGCAGAGGAAAATACAGACCTGGCTTACCTCTAGAGAAATTTTCCCCAAAAGGCAGACAGTAGCCCCCACATATAATGTCGGTGATTTTAGAGGAAATTGACATACGAAGTATGAAGATAGGTTTAGCAAATAGAGGTCCGCTTACTAGATAGTAGGAAGACAGAAAAGGGAACTACACAGTCAGCTGAAAACCCTTTCAAAACACCATCCTGAAATTACTTTAAGACTCTAATATCAACTCATGACACCAGAGTGGCAATTTCAGCTCACAAGAGCTTCCAGCCTCAGAAATATTCAAACACAGAGAACTGGAACAAAAATGCAAAACAAACTTAGGACTACAAGTCCAACTTAGCTGATAGTAGTCTAGGAGCAGGAACATGCAACAGAAAGGCTTCTGGTAACATTGTTGGCCGGCATAGAAATGACTGAGGAGCAAGGCTAAATAGACAACTCCCACATCCTGATGGAAACAGGTGAACAGAGGCGATGAAGCACACAAGTTCAGTACCACCAGTGACCACCGGGGGAGCCCAGAAACCAAATTCACAACAGTACCCCCCCCTCAAGGAGGGGGCACCGAACCCTCACCAGAACCACCAGGGCGATCAGGATGAGCCCTATGAAAGGCACGGACCAAATCGGAGGCATGAACATCAGAGGCTGTCACCCAAGAATTATCCTCCTGACCGTAGCCCTTCCACTTGACCAGATACTGAAGTCTCCGTCTGGAAACACGGGAGTCCAAGATCTTCTCGACAACGTACTCCAACTCACCCTCAACCAACACCGGAGCAGGAGGCTCAACGGAAGGCACAACCGGTACCTCATACCTGCGCAACAATGACCGATGGAAGACATTATGAATAGAAAAAGATGCAGGGAGGTCCAAACGAAAGGACACAGGGTTAAGAATCTCCAATATCTTGTACGGGCCGATGAACCGAGGCTTAAACTTAGGAGAAGAAACCTTCATAGGGACAAAACGAGAAGACAACCACACCAAGTCCCCAACACAAAGACGAGGACCAACACGACGACGGCGGTTGGCAAAATGCTGAGTCTTCTCCTGGGACAACTTCAAATTGTCCACCACATGCCCCCAAATCTGATGCAACCTCTCCACCACAGCATCCACTCCAGGACAATCCGAAGACTCCACCTGACCGGAAGAGAAACGAGGATGAAACCCCGAATTACAGAAGAAAGGAGAAACCAAGGTGGCAGAACTAGCCCGATTATTGAGGGCAAACTCCGCCAAGGGCAAAAAGGCAACCCAATCATCCTGATCCGCAGACACAAAACACCTCAAATAAGTCTCCAAGGTCTGATTAGTTCGCTCGGTCTGGCCATTAGTCTGAGGATGGAAAGCAGACGAAAAAGACAAATCAATGCCCATCCTGGCACAGAACGCTCGCCAAAATCTAGACACAAATTGGGTTCCCCTGTCAGATACGATATTCTCCGGAATACCATGCAAGCGAACCACATTTTGAAAAAACAGAGGAACCAGCTCGGATGAGGAAGGCAATTTAGGCAAGGGGACCAAATGGACCATCTTAGAGAAACGGTCACACACCACCCAGATGACAGACATCTTCTGAGAAACAGGGAGATCAGAAATAAAATCCATGGAGATGTGAGTCCAAGGCCTCTTCGGAATAGGCAAAGATAACAACAATCCACTAGCCCGAGAACAACAAGGCTTGGCCCGAGCACAAACGTCACAAGACTGCACAAAACCTCGCACATCTCGCGACAGGGAAGGCCACCAGAAGGACCTAGCCACCAAATCCCTGGTACCAAAGATTCCAGGATGACCAGCTAACGCAGAAGAATGGACCTCCGAGATGACTCTACTGGTCCAATCATCAGGAACAAACATTCTACCAGGCGGGCAACGATCAGGTCTATCCGCCTGAAACTCCTGCAAGACCCGTCGCAAGTCTGGGGAAACAGCAGACAATATCACTCCATCCTTAAGGATACCTGTAGGTTCAGAATTACCAGGGGAATCAGGCTCAAGACTCCTAGAAAGGGCATCCGCCTTCACATTTTTAGAACCCGGTAGGTAAGAAACCACAAAATTAAACCGAGAGAAAAATAACGACCAGCGCGCCTGTCTAGGATTCAGGCGCCTGGCAGACTCAAGATAAATCAAATTCTTGTGGTCGGTCAATACCACCACCTGATGTCTAGCCCCCTCAAGCCAATGACGCCACTCCTCAAAAGCCCACTTCATAGCCAAGAGCTCCCAATTACCAATATCATAATTTCGCTCAGCGGGCGAAAATTTACGAGAAAAGAACGCGCAAGGTCTCATCACGGAGCAGTCGGAACTTTTCTGCGACAAAACCGCCCCATCTCCGATTTCCGAAGCGTCGACCTCAACCTGAAAAGGAAGAGCAACATCAGGCTGACGCAATACAGGGGCGGAAGAAAAGCGGCGCTTAAGCTCCCGAAAGGCCTCCACAGCAGCAGGGGACCAATCAGCAACATCAGCACCCTTCTTAGTCAAATCAGTCAACGGTTTAGCAACATTAGAAAAACCAGTTATAAATCGACGATAAAAATTAGCAAAGCCCAAAAACTTCTGAAGGCTCTTAAGAGAAGAGGGTTGCGTCCAATCACAAATAGCCTGAACCTTGACAGGGTCCATCTCAATGGAAGAGGGGGAAAAAATGTACCCCAAAAACGAAATCTTTTGAACCCCAAAAACGCACTTAGAACCCTTTACACACAAGGAATTAGAGCGCAAAACCTGAAAAACCCTCCTGACCTGTTGGACATGAGAGTCCCAGTCATCCGAAAAAAATCAAAATATCATCCAGATACACAATCATAAATTTATCCAAATATTCACGGAAAATGTCATGCATAAAAGACTGAAAGACTGACGGGGCATTTGAAAGACCAAAAGGCATTACTAAATACTCAAAATGGCCCTCAGGCGTATTAAATGCGGTTTTCCACTCATCCCCCTGCTTAATTCGCACTAAATTATACGCCCCACGAAGATCAATCTTAGAGAACCACTTGGCCCCCTTTATTCGAGCAAACAAATCAGTAAGCAGTGGCAAAGGATACTGATATTTAACCGTGATTTTATTCAAAAGCCGATAATCAATACACGGCCTCAAAGAGCCATCTTTTTTAGATACAAAGAAAAAACCGGCTCCTAAGGGAGATGACGAAGGACGAATATGTCCCTTTTCCAAGGACTCCTTAATATATTCCCGCATAGCAGCATGTTCAGGCACAGATAGATTAAATAAACGACCCTTTGGAAACTTACTGCCCGGAATCAGATCTATTGTACAATCGCAATCTCTGTGCGGAGGTAGTGAACCAAGTTTAGGCTCCTCAAAAACGTCACGATAATCAGATAAAAATTCCGGAATCTCAGAGGGAATAGATGACGAAATGGAAACCAAAGGTACGTCCCCATGAGTCCCCTGACATCCCCAGCTTAACACAGACATTGCTTTCCAGTCGAGGACTGGGTTATGAGATTGCAGCCATGGCAATCCAAGCACCAACACATCATGTAGATTATACAACACAAGGAAGCGAATAATCTCCTGGTGATCCGGATTAATACGCATAGTTACTTGTGTCCAGTATTGTGGTTTATTACTAGCCAATGGCGTGGAGTCAATACCCTTCAGAGGTATAAGAACTTCCAGAGGCTCTAAATTAAACCCACAGCGTTTGGCAAAGGACCAATCCATAAGACTCAAAGCGGCGCCAGAGTCGACATAGGCGTCCGCGGTAATAGACGATAAAGAGCAAATCAGGGTCACAGATAGAATAAACTTGGACTGTAAAGTACCAATTGAAACAGACTTATCAACCTTCTTAGTACGTTTAGAGCATGCTGATATAACATGAGTTGAATCGCCACAATAGAAGCATAACCCATTCTTTCGCCTAAAATTCTGTCGTTCGCTTCTGGACAGAATTCTATCACATTGCATAATCTCTGGCGCCTTCTCAGTAGACACCGCCAAATGGTGCACAGGTTTGCGCTCCCGCAAACGCCGATCAATCTGAATAGCCATTGTCATGGACTCATTCAGACCTGCAGGCACAGGGAACCCCACCATAACATCTTTAATGGCATCAGAGAGACCCTCTCTGAAATTCGCCGCCAGGGCGCACTCATTCCACTGAGTAAGCACAGACCACTTACGGAATTTTTGGCAGTATATTTCAGCCTCATCTTGCCCTTGAGACAGGGCCATCAAGGCTTTTTCAGCCTGAATCTCTAAATGAGGTTCCTCATAAAGCAACCCCAAAGCCAGGAAAAACGCATCCACATTGAGCAACGCAGGATCCCCTGGTGCCAAAGCAAATGCCCAATCCTGAGGGTCGCCCCGGAGCAAGGAAATTACAATCCTGACCTGCTGTGCAGGATCTCCAGCGGAGCGAGATCTCAGAGACAAAAATAATTTACAATTATGTTTGAAATTCTGGAAGTGAGATCTATCCCCGGAGAAAAATTCAGGCAAAGGTACTCTAGGTTCAGATATAGGAGCATGAATTACAAAATCCTGTAAACTTTGAACCTTCATAGCGAGATTATTCAAACCTGTAGCTAAACTCTGAGGATCCATTTTTATCAGGTGAAATCAGAACCATTCAAGGATTAGAAGGAGAGAGAGACGAAGGCTGCAGTAAGCAGAGATGCTAGTGAATCAACTAATGAGCAAACTCAGGAAAAAAAAAAAAAATTCTCTGCAGACTTCTTTTCTCTCCTTTCTTCTGCCAATTATTTTAACCCTTGGCCGGCCAAACTGTCATGGTTCTCAATGGCAAGAGACCGTAGTAAAGCATACAAAAGGACTAGCTCTTGGAAGATGGGAACTCGAGCTGACTGTGAGCTAAACCTACCGCACAACTAACAGTGGCCGGGTAGCGTGCCTACGTTTTATCCCTAGACGCCCAGCGCCAGCCGGAGAACTGACTGACCCTAGCAGAGGAAAATACAGACCTGGCTTACCTCTAGAGAAATTTTCCCCAAAAGGCAGACAGTAGCCCCCACATATAATGTCGGTGATTTTAGAGGAAATTGACATACGAAGTATGAAGATAGGTTTAGCAAATAGAGGTCCGCTTACTAGATAGTAGGAAGACAGAAAAGGGAACTACACAGTCAGCTGAAAACCCTTTCAAAACACCATCCTGAAATTACTTTAAGACTCTAATATCAACTCATGACACCAGAGTGGCAATTTCAGCTCACAAGAGCTTCCAGCCTCAGAAATATTCAAACACAGAGAACTGGAACAAAAATGCAAAACAAACTTAGGACTACAAGTCCAACTTAGCTGATAGTAGTCTAGGAGCAGGAACATGCAACAGAAAGGCTTCTGGTAACATTGTTGGCCGGCATAGAAATGACTGAGGAGCAAGGCTAAATAGACAACTCCCACATCCTGATGGAAACAGGTGAACAGAGGCGATGAAGCACACAAGTTCAGTACCACCAGTGACCACCGGGGGAGCCCAGAAACCAAATTCACAACAATCCCCCACAAGTGACACCATTTTGGAAACTGGACCCCCCAGTGAACTGATCTAGATGTGTGGTGAGCACATTGAACTCTAAGGTGCTTCACAGAAATTTATAACATTGAGCCGTAAAAATAAAAAAAATAAAAAATGTTTTCCCACAAATATGTTTTTAGCACAAAATATTGCATTTTCATATGGTTCAGAGGAGAAATTGCACCATACAATTTGTTGTGCAATTTCTCTTGCATACGCTGATACCCCATATGAGGGAGAAAACTACTGTTTGGGCGCATGGTAGGGCTCGGAAAAGATGGAGTGTTGTGAATTTGCTTTTTGCTCCCTCTAGTGGTTACTAGTTTTTTGACTCTGGTTTTTCTGTCATTCCTTTTATCCGCACCTGGGTCGTTAGTTAGGGGTGTTGCTATATAAGCTCCCTGGACCTTCAGTTCAATGCCTGGCAACGTAGTTATCAGAGCTAGTCTGCTGTGCTCTTGTCTACTGATCCTGGTTCCAGTTATATCAGCTAAGTCTGCCTTTTGCTTTTTGCTATTTGTTTTGGTTTTGTATTTTTGTCCAGCTTGTTCCAAATCTATATCCTGACCTTTGCTGGAAGCTCTAGGGGGGCTGGTGTTCTCCCCCCGGACCGTTAGACGGTTCGGGGGTTCTTGAATTTCCAGTGTGGATTTTGATAGGGTTTTTGTTGACCATATAAGTTACCTTTCTTTATTCTGCTATCAGTAAGCGGGCCTCTCTGTGCTAAACCTGGTTCATTTCTGTGTTTGTCATTTCCTCTTACCTCACCGTCATTATTTGTGGGGGGCTTCTATCCAGCTTTGGGGTCCCCTTCTCTGGAGGCAAGAAAGGTCTTTGTTTTCCTCTACTAGGGGTAGCTAGATTCTCCGGCTGGCGCGTGTCATCTAGAATCAACGTAGGAATGATCCCCGGCTACTTCTAGTGTTGGCGTTAGGAGTAGATATATGGTCAACCCAGTTACCACTGCCCTATGAGCTGGATTTTTTGTATTCTGCAGACTTCCACGTTCCTCTGAGACCCTCGCCATTGGGGTCATAACAGTTTGCCAGGCCAGTATTAAATGTTTAATGCATTGCAGAAGAGGGATTATAAGAAAGAAGATTCTGAGTTTTTTTTTTTTTTTTCTTCTTCCCCTTTACCTCAGAGTGGCTATGCTTGCTGCAGACATGAATGTCCAGACCTTGATTACAAGTGTGGACCAGCTGGCTACTCGTGTGCAGGGCATACAAGACTATGTTATCAGAAATCCTAGGTCAGAACCTAAAATACCGATTCCTGAACTGTTTTCCGGAGACAGGTTTAAGTTTAGGAATTTCGTGAATAATTGTAAATTGTTTTTGTCCCTGAGACCCTGTTCATCTGGAGATTCTGCTCAGCAAGTAAAAATTGTTATTTCGTTCTTACGGGGCGACCCTCAGGATTGGGCTTTTTCGCTGGCGCCAGGAGATCCGGCATTGGCTGATCTTGATGCGTTTTTTCTGGCGCTCGGTTTACTTTATGAGGAACCCAATCTTGAGATTCAGGCAGAAAAGGCCTTGCTGGCTATGTCTCAGGGGCAGGACGAGGCTGAAGTGTATTGCCAAAAATTTCGGAAATGGTCCGTGCTGACACATTGGAACGAGTGTGCACTGGCCGCTAATTTTAGAAATGGCCTTTCTGAAGCCATTAAGAATGTTATGGTGGGTTTTCCCATTCCCACAGGTCTGAATGATACTATGGCACTGGCTATTCAAATTGACCGGCGGTTGCGGGAGCGCAAAACCGCAAATTCCCTCATGGTGTTGTCTGAACAGACACCTGATTTAATGCAATGTGATAGAATCCTGACTAGAAATGAGCGGAAAATTCATAGACGCCGGAATGGCTTGTGCTACTACTGTGGTGATTCTACACATGTTATCTCAGCATGCTCTAAACGTATAGCTAAGGTTGTTAGTCCTGTCACCGTTGGTAATTTGCAACCTAAATTTATTCTGTCTGTAACTTTGATTTGCTCACTGTCATCTTATCCTGTCATGGCGTTTGTAGATTCAGGTGCTGCCCTGAGTCTCATGGATCTCTCATTTGCTAAGCGCTGTGGTTTTACTCTTGAACCATTAGAAAATCCTATTCCTCTTAGGGGTATTGATGCTACACCATTGGCTGCAAATAAACCGCAGTATTGGACACAGGTTACCATGTGCATGACTCCTGAACACCGCGAGGTGATACGTTTCCTGGTTTTACATAAAATGCATGATTTGGTTGTTTTAGGGCTGCCATGGTTACAGACCCATAATCCAGTCCTGGACTGGAAGGCTATGTCAGTCTCAAGTTGGGGCTGTCGTGGTATTCATGGGGATTCCCTGCCTGTGTCTATTGCTTCTTCTACGCCTTCGGAAGTTCCGGAGTATTTGTCTGATTATCAGGATGTCTTCAGTGAGTCTGAGTCCAGTGCACTGCCTCCTCATAGGGACTGTGACTGTGCTATAGATTTGATCCCAGGCAGTAAATTTCCTAAGGGAAGACTGTTTAATCTGTCGGTACCTGAACATACCGCTATGCGTTCATATATCAAGGAGTCTCTGGAGAAAGGACATATTCGTCCGTCTTCTTCCCCTCTTGGTGCGGGATTCTTTTTTGTGGCAAAAAAGGACGGATCTTTGAGACCTTGTATTGATTATTGGCTTTTAAATAAGATCACTGTCAAATTTCAGTATCCTTTACCGCTGTTGTCTGACTTGTTTGCCCGGATTAAGGGTGCCAAGTGGTTCACCAAGATAGACCTTCGTGGTGCGTACAACCTTGTGCGCATTAAGCAAGGTGATGAATGGAAAACAGCATTCAATACGCCCGAAGGTCATTTTGAGTACTTGGTGATGCCTTTTGGTCTCTCCAATGCGCCTTCAGTTTTTCAGTCCTTTATGCATGACATTTTCCGGAAGTATCTGGATAAATTTTTGATTGTTTATCTGGATGATATTTTGGTTTTTTCTGATAATTGGGATTCGCATGTGGAGCAGGTCAGGTTGGTCTTTAAAATTTTGCGTGAAAATTCTTTGTTTGTCAAGGGCTCAAAGTGTCTCTTTGGTGTACAGAAGGTTCCCTTTTTGGGGTTCATTTTTTCCCCTTCTGCTGTGGAGATGGACCCAGTCAAGGTCCGAGCTATTCTTGATTGGACTCAGCCCTCGTCAGTTAAGAGTCTTCAGAAGTTCTTGGGCTTCGCTAACTTCTACCGTCGTTTTATCGCTAATTTTTCTAGCATTGTGAAACCTTTGACGGATATGACCAAGAAGGGCTCCGATGTAGCTAACTGGGCTCCTGCTGCCGTGGAGGCTTTCCAGGAGTTGAAACGCCGGTTTACTTCGGCGCCTGTTTTGTGCCAGCCTGACGTCTCACTTCCCTTTCAGGTTGAGGTGGATGCTTCGGAGATTGGGGCAGGGGCCGTTTTGTCGCAGAGAGGCCCTGGTTGCTCTGTTATGAAACCTTGTGCCTTTTTCTCTAGGAAGTTTTCGCCTGCCGAGCGAAATTATGATGTGGGCAATCGGGAGTTGTTGGCCATGAAATGGGCATTTGAGGAGTGGCGTCATTGGCTCGAGGGTGCTAAGCATCGTGTGGTGGTCTTGACTGATCACAAAAATCTGATGTATCTCGAGTCTGCTAAACGCCTTAATCCGAGACAGGCCCGCTGGTCATTGTTTTTCTCCCGCTTTGATTTTGTTGTCTCGTATTTACCTGGTTCAAAGAATGTGAAGGCCGATGCTCTTTCTAGGAGCTTTGTGCCTGATGCTCCTGGAGTCGCTGATCCTGTTGGTATTCTTAAAGATGGAGTTATCTTGTCAGCTATTTCTCCGGATCTGCGACGTGTGTTGCAGAGATTTCAGGCTGATAGGCCTGAGTCTTGTCCACCTGACAGACTGTTTGTCCCGGATAAGTGGACCAGCAGAGTCATTTCCGAGGTTCATTCCTCGGTGTTGGCAGGTCACCCGGGAATTTTTGGCACCAGAGATCTGGTGGCCAGGTCCTTTTGGTGGCCTTCCTTGTCAAGGGATGTGCGGTCATTTGTGCAGTCCTGTGGGACTTGTGCTCGAGCTAAGCCTTGCTGTTCTCGTGCCAGCGGTTTGCTCTTGCCCTTGCCTGTCCCGAAGAGACCTTGGACACATATCTCCATGGATTTCATTTCTGATCTTCCGCTATCTCAGGGCATGTCCGTTATCTGGGTGATATGTGATCGCTTCTCCAAGATGGTCCATTTGGTTCCTTTGCCTAAGCTGCCTTCCTCTTCCGATCTGGTTCCTGTGTTTTTCCAGAACGTGGTTCGTTTGCACGGCATCCCTGAGAATATTGTGTCTGACAGAGGATCCCAGTTCGTTTCCAGGTTCTGGCGATCCTTTTGTAGTAGGATGGGCATTGATTTGTCGTTTTCGTCTGCTTTCCATCCTCAGACTAATGGACAGACGGAGCGAACCAATCAGACTTTGGAGGCTTATTTGAGGTGTTTTGTCTCTGCTGATCAGGACGATTGGGTGACATTCTTGCCGTTGGCTGAGTTTGCCCTTAATAATCGGGCTAGTTCCGCCACCTTGGTTTCACCTTTTTTCTGCAACTCTGGTTTCCATCCTCGCTTTTCTTCGGGTCATGTGGAGCCTTCTGACTGTCCTGGGGTGGATTCTGTGGTGGATAGGTTGCAGCAGATCTGGAATCATGTGGTGGACAACTTGAAGTTGTCACAGGAGAAGGCTCAGCGCTTTGCCAACCGCCGCCGCGGTGTGGGTCCCCGACTACGCGTTGGGGATTTGGTATGGCTTTCTTCCCGCTTTGTTCCTATGAAGGTCTCCTCTCCCAAATTTAAACCTCATTTTATTGGGCCTTACAAGATATTGGAAATCCTTAATCCTGTATCTTTTCGTCTGGATCTTCCTGTGTCGTTTGCTATTCACAATGTATTTCATAGGTCCTTGTTGCGGCGGTACATTGTGCCTGTAGTTCCTTCTGCTGAGCCTCCTGCTCCGGTGTTGGTTGAGGGCGAGTTGGAGTACGTGGTGGAGAAGATCTTGGATTCTCGCCTCTCCAGGCGGAGGCTTCAGTACCTGGTCAAGTGGAAGGGCTATGGTCAGGAGGATAATTCCTGGGTGGTCGCCTCTGATGTTCATGCGGCCGATTTAGTTCGTGCCTTTCATGCCGCTCATCCTGATCGCCCTGGTGGTCGTGGTGAGGGTTCGGTGACCCCTCACTAAGGGGGGGGTACTGTTGTGAATTTGCTTTTTGCTCCCTCTAGTGGTTACTAGTTTTTTGACTCTGGTTTTTCTGTCATTCCTTTTATCCGCACCTGGGTCGTTAGTTAGGGGTGTTGCTATATAAGCTCCCTGGACCTTCAGTTCAATGCCTGGCAACGTAGTTATCAGAGCTAGTCTGCTGTGCTCTTGTCTACTGATCCTGGTTCCAGTTATATCAGCTAAGTCTGCCTTTTGCTTTTTGCTATTTGTTTTGGTTTTGTATTTTTGTCCAGCTTGTTCCAAATCTATATCCTGACCTTTGCTGGAAGCTCTAGGGGGGCTGGTGTTCTCCCCCCGGACCGTTAGACGGTTCGGGGGTTCTTGAATTTCCAGTGTGGATTTTGATAGGGTTTTTGTTGACCATATAAGTTACCTTTCTTTATTCTGCTATCAGTAAGCGGGCCTCTCTGTGCTAAACCTGGTTCATTTCTGTGTTTGTCATTTCCTCTTACCTCACCGTCATTATTTGTGGGGGGCTTCTATCCAGCTTTGGGGTCCCCTTCTCTGGAGGCAAGAAAGGTCTTTGTTTTCCTCTACTAGGGGTAGCTAGATTCTCCGGCTGGCGCGTGTCATCTAGAATCAACGTAGGAATGATCCCCGGCTACTTCTAGTGTTGGCGTTAGGAGTAGATATATGGTCAACCCAGTTACCACTGCCCTATGAGCTGGATTTTTTGTATTCTGCAGACTTCCACGTTCCTCTGAGACCCTCGCCATTGGGGTCATAACAATGGAGCATCATTTGACTTTTTGGAATCATTAGCGCATGTCATGTCCCATTTGGAGAGCCCCTGATTTGCCTAAACAGTGGAAACCCACAAGTGTCCCCATTGTAGAAAATAGACCCCTCAAGGAATGTATTTAGATGCATGGTGCATCACAGAAGTTTATAACGTTGAGCTGTGAAAATAATAAAATCACATTTTCCTCACAAAAATGTTGTTCTAGCCCTAAGCTTTTAATTTTTCTAAGGTCTCATAGGAATTTTTTTTACAAAAAATTGAGGTCCTTTTTTTACTGAGTGTGCCAATAACTACATGTAATTGGGAAATATTTTTCAGTCACAGTGCAAAGCTCAGAAGGTAAGGAGCACCAGATTTTACTGTTATGGTTTGCAGATACCATAACCAACTGGGAGAGCCAATGAGGAGCCAGAACAGAAGAACCCCCCATAAGTGACCCCATTTTACAAACTACAAATCTAAATGAATTAATCTATGGGTGCAGTGGTCATACTGACACCACAAGTGCATCACAGAATTTTATAGCAATGAACAGTGAAGAAAAAACAAATACATTTTTACAATCAAAATTTAGTTTTAGCCCCAGATTTTACATTCTCACACAAGAAGTGGGTAAAAATAGCACCCAAATTTGTCTCTCAATTTCTACTGAATGTGGCAATATCCCATATGTGGCTGTACAGTATAGCAATATGGAGAGAGACTCTGGAGGAAAGGAGCGCTATTTGCCACCTGGAGCATAGATTTTCCTAGAAGAGTTTGCAGACTCCATATACATAGCCCCTAATTGCTAGAAGAGCAGAATCCCCCCTCAAGTGACCCCATTGGACATTTTTTTACAGGTGTTGTGCTGATTTTGACTCCATGGGTATTTTCCAGAAACAAGCACCAATGAATGTTGCTAAGTAAAGATTGCAAACTGCTGCTGTATTGACCATTATGCTGTAGTGACCAGTACATTACAGTCACTAGTATGTTATGCCCAGCCTGTGCTTCAGGAGCCATACACCCGTAAGTTAGGCGGGCTATCATCAGTTCAGAAATGCCAAACGTGAACGCTATATGTGGTTTAGATACACTTTGGGACTCAGAAGGGAGGGGGATATTTGGATTTGGGAGCACATAATTTGTGCTGAATTTCATTAGGCAGGTGAGGAGCCTTTTTACTTTTCCAGAGCCTTTGTACTACCAGTAATGTGGAACCCCCTGTATTTCTGATAACAGATAATGGATATGAGTGAGGACTTGCTTTTTTTGTGAATTGAAGCTTTTATTGGAAACATTTTACATAAAGTTTCGGATCACATTTATTTGGTGCTCTACGCTGAGCACTTACTTTGGGGTTTCCATCTAAATCTCTGAGTGACGTGTTTTAGATGAAACCAGGGATCCATTCACTATAATATGGCAGCAGAGTTACTCTGGACTCACCTGGCCTTTGTTCAGCAGTGTCCTTCTTTTCAGAAGTGCACAAAACTGTGGCCGATGGCGTGTTAATGCACGCCTAAAAAAACGGATACCACTGTATCACAGGACAGACGGCATCCACATTGCCTCCATCTGCCTCTTTATAGAGAATCTTCCCCAGAAGTTTCGTCTGAATCACGTATTTCAGAGATTTTCACAGAGCTCAAGACAGAGCGCAGGATTACTGTGCGCCGAGCCATACTGCGGTCTTTGGAATGCAGAAGGTAAAAAAAATGAACAGCAGGTGAAAAATTGGTTTTATTTATTTTTTTCCGCCGTTCCTCATGGGGTATAATTGATTAATCGAATTTACTTTTTGGGTCAATGCGATTACAGCGATCCCAGATTTATATGGGGTTTTTATGTTTGGCTTCTGTCACACACTAAAAAATGCTTTTTGTTGCAAAAAGTTTTTGCGTCACCACATTTTGAGAACTATAATTTTTCCATATTTTGGCCCACAGAGTCATGTGATAGCTTGTTTTTTGTGGGACAAGTTGTCTATTTTATTGGTATCATTTTACGGTACATGACATTTTTTGATCGCTTTCTATACTGATTTTTGTGAGGCAGAACAAACAACACCAGCAATTTAGGAATTTCTTTTTTTTTTTTTTGTGGGGGGGAGATTATGCCTTTCCGTGTGTAGTATAATTGAGGCAGTTTTATTTTTGGGGTCAGTACGATTACAGCGATACCTCATTTATTTATTTTTTATGTTTTGGCGCTTTTATACAATAAAAACTATTTTATAGAAAAAATAATTATTTTTACATCACTTTATTGTGATAGCTATAGCTTTTTCATTTTTCTGCTGATGGAGCTGTGTGATGACTTAAAATGATATTTTCAGCAGTCCCGGGTTTATTTATATCTGTCTTTTAGATTGCATTTTCTTCAACTTTTTGCTCTGCGGTATGATGATAAAGAATTGTTTTCGCCGTGTTTTTTTTTTTTTTTTGTGTTCACTAAAGGGGTTAACTAGTGGGACAGTATTATAGGTCATGTTGTTGCAGATGCAATTATACCAAATATGTGTGCTTTTATTGTTTTTTGTTTGTTTTTTATCAAAATGTATCTAGACAGAATATCTTTTGATTTTTTTATTATTATTTTTCATTATTAAAAAAATATATTTTTACAATTCTTAAAAAAAAAATTGTTTACTTTTTTCTAACTTTTTTACTTTGTCCCACTATGGGACAATCATTTTTGCAGGCTGATGAAGCAGCATCCCCATTCTGTAGAAACTGTCAGCTCTGCACTGACAGACAAATTTGCTCATCATGCTCCCCAAACCATCAGTGATTGTGGAAACTTCCCACTAGCTTGGATTGTCTGATTTTGTACTCTTCCTCCAGACTCTGGGACCGTAATTTGCAAGGTCTAGTGTGAAGTGTCCACAATCAATGACAGTTTCAGAAGAGCCATGTCATCTGCTTGTGTAGGTCCACTGTGTTTTATCAAGACCAAAGTCAGCACAGTTATCTATCAGGAAATTTTAGAGCACTTCATACTTCCCTCTGCCTACAAGCTTATTGGAGATGTTAATTTTATACTTCAGCAGGACTTGGCAACTATCCACACTGCCAAAAATACCAATAACTGGTTTAAAAACAACAGTATGTATACAATCCTTGATCAGCCGGTCGAGGGTGCATACTGCTGTGCAAGATATGAGCATGTTGTGCATTTGGAAGCCCAGATACTGGATCTAAATGTGCAGTTGGCAACACTGAGATCCATTGACAATATGGAAAGGAGTCTTTTGCTCACTGAGCAGACGCTCAATGGGATAGATGTGGGGGGAATGGTAGGATGGAGCTGCAGGACAGTGAAGGAGCAAGCTGGGTGACAGTTAGAAAGCAGGGTAGAGGGAAGAGTGCCAGAGAGGCTAGCCCCAATAAGTTTGCGCTACGTTGGCAGATGAGGGGGGTGCCAGTACATGGGTAGCACTGCTGCAGCAAGGCATGTCCTCTGAAAGCCGGAGGAGTGTCTGCTCCAGTAAGGAGGGAAATAGGAGAGCAGGGCAGGCCAGACAGGTGCAGGTAGTGGAGGACTCAATTATTAGGGGAACAGATAGGGCTGTCTGTCACAAAGACAGGGATCGTCGAACAGTGTGCTGCCTACCTGGCGCTCGAGTCCGACACATCGCTGATCGGGTTGACAGATTACTGGGAGGGGCTGGTGAGGACCCAGCGGTCATGGTGCACATTGGCACAAATGACAAAGTTAGAGGTAGGTGGAAGGTCCTTAAAGATGATTTTATGGAATTATGCTGCAAGCTTAAAGCAAGGACCTCCAACGTGGTATTTTCCGAAATACTGCCTGTACCACATGACACACCAGAGAGGCAATGGGAGATTAGGGAGGTTAATTAGTGGCTCAAGAATTGGTGTAGGAAGGAGGGGTTTGGGTTCCTGGAGAACTGGGTCGACTTCTCAGTTGTCTAGAGGCTCTATGCTAGGGATGGTCTGCACCTCAACGGGGAAGGTGCAGCTGTGCTGGGGCAGAAAATGGCTAGAAGGTTGGAGGAGTGTCTAAACTAAGGATTGGGGGGACTGTATTCATTTTATAGGAGGGGAAGATAGTGCTGATAGTGACCTGGGCACAAATAAAGAAGTTGGGGGTGGCGGTGGCATGGGGGTGGGGTTAGAACAGTTAATAATTTAAGAAAGAATAGAGGTACAGAGAGGAACATTAAGTGCATGTATACTAATGCCGGAAGCCTTGCCAACTAAGTGGATGAATTAGAATTAATTTTGTTGGAACATAATTATGACAGGGCTGGACAAGAGCCAATACTGGGCTGTTAACTTACAGGGCTATAGTCTGTTCAGAAATGACTGAACAGATAAGCGAGGGGAAGGGGTGCATCTATATGTAAAATCATCCTTAAAACCTATCCTGCGTGATAATATATGTGATTCTAATGAAAATGTAGAGTCCCTGTGAGTGGAGAAGAGGGAGGGGGAAAAAATTATAAATTACTGATAAGGGATTGTCATAAGTCCCCAAAAATAATGGAAGCAACATAGAATATCCTCGTAAAGCAAATAGATAAAGCTGCGACTCAAGGAGAAATCATTATAATGGGAGACTTCAACTACCCTGAGATACATTGGGGAACAGAAACCTGCAGTTCCAGTAAAGGTAATCGGTTTTTGACAACTATGAGGGTCAATTACATTTCATAACTGGTTCAGGACCCAACAAGAAGGGGGGCACTGCTAGACCTAATATTAACAAACAGGCCAAACCACATATCAAATATTAGGGTTGGGGATCACTTTGGGAATAGTGATCACAAAATAATATGTTTTCATATATCCTTTAATAAGATGTGTAGTAGCGAGGTTACAAGGACACTAAACTTCAGGAGGGTAAATTTCCAACGGATGAGAGATGATCTTGGTGCAATTAACTGGGACGATATCCTGTGACATAAAAGTACACAAAGAAAATGGGAGACGTTTATTAGCATCCTGGATAGGACCTGTGCACAGTATATACCGTATGTGAATAAACATGCTAGAAATAGGAGGAAACCAATATGGCTAAATAGAGCTGTAAGGGGCATAATAAGAAAGCATTTAGAGAATTAAAGGAAGTAGGTAGTGATGAGGCATTAAATAAATACGGAAATTTAAATAACTTCTGTAGAAAGCAAATCAAGGCAGCAAAGATTGAGACAGAGAAACTCATTACCAGAGAGAGTAAAAATAATCCCAAAATATTCTTTAACTATTTAATTAGTAAGAAACTGAAAAATGATAGTGTTAGCCCCCTTAAAAATAGTCTGGGTGAAATGGTGGATGAGGATGAGGAAAAAAACAATATGCTAAATTACTTTTTTTCATCAGTATTTACACAAGAAAATTCCAAGACAGACAAAATGACTAGTGATAAAAAAAAATCCCCATTAAATGTCACATGCTTAACCCAGCAGGAAGTACGGCGGTGTCTAAAATTGACAAATCTCTGGGCTCAGATGGGATACAACCCCGAGTACTGCAGGAATTAAGTACAGTCATTGATAGACCATTATTTTTATTATTTAAAGAGTCCATAATAACAGGGTCTGTGCCACAGGACTGGCGTATAGCAAATGTGGTGCCAATATTCAAAAAGGGGACAAAAACTGAACTCGGTAATTATAGGCCAGTAAGCTTACCCTCTACTGTGGGTAAAATGCTGGAGGGCATTCTAAGAGATGCTATACTGGAGTATCTGAAGAGGAATAACCTCATGACCCAACATCAACATGGGATTACTAGGGACCGTTCCTGTCAGACTAATCTGATCAATTTCTATGAAGAGGTAAGTTCCGGACTGGACCAAGGGAAACCAGTAGATGTAGTGTATATGGACTTTTTAAAAGCTTTTGATACGGTGCCACACGAAAGGTTGATACATAAAATGAGAACAATGGGGATAGGGGAAAATATGTGTAAGTGGGTTAATAACTGGCTCAGGAAAAGGAAACAAAGGGTGGTTATTAATGGAGCACACTCGGACTGGGTCGCGGTTAGCAGTGGGGTACCACAGGGGTCAGTATTAGCCCCACTTCTTTTTAACATATTTATTAATGATCATGTAAGGGGCATTCAGAGTAGAATTTCAATATTTGCAGATGACACTAAACTCTGCAGAGTAATCAATACAGGGGAGGACAATTTTATATTACAGGATGATTTATGTAAACTAGAAGCTTGGGCTGATAAATGGCAAAATAAGCTTTAATGGGGATAAATGTAAGGTCATGCACTTGGGTAGAAGTAATAAGATGTATAACTTTGTGCTTAATTCTAAAACTCTGGGCAAAACTGTCAATGAAAAAGACCTGGGTGTATGGGTGGATGACAAACTCACATTTAGTGGCCAGTGTCAGGCAGCTGCTACAAAGGCAAATAAAATAATGGGATGTATTAAAAGAAGCATATATGCTCATGAGGAGAACATAATTTTACCTCTATACAAGTCACTAGTTCGACCACACTTAGAATACTGTGTACAGTTCTGGTCTCGGGTGTATAAGAAAGACATTGCTGAACTGGAGCGGGTACAGAGAAGAGCGACCAAGGTTATTAGAGGACTGGGGGGTCTGCAATACCAAGATAGATTATTACACTTGGGGCTATTTAGTTTGGAAAAATGAAGGCTAAGGGGTGATCTTATGTTAATGTATAAATATATGAGGGGACAGTACAAAGACCTTTCTGATGATATTTTTAATCATAAACCTAAGACCGGGACAAGGGGGCATCCTCTACGTCTGGAGGAAAGAAGTTTAAGCTTAATAACAGCCGCAGATTCTTTACTGTAAGAGCAGTGAGACTATGGAACTCTCTGCCGTATGATGTTGTAATGAGTGATTCATTACTTAAATTTAAGAGGGGACTGGATGCCTTTCTTGAAAAGTATAATGTTACAGGATATATATACTAGATTCCTTGTTAGGGTATTGATCCAGTGAACTAGTCTGATTGCCGTATGTGGAGTCGGGAAGGAATTTTTTCCCCTATGTGGAGCTTACTCTTTGCCACATTGTTTTTTTTGCCTTCCTCTGGATCAACATGTTAGGGCATGTTAGGTTAGGCTATGGGTTGAACTAGATGGACTTAAAGTCTTCCTTCAACCTTAATAACTATGTTACAATGTTACTATGTATCACTGTGCTTGATTGTCCAACAAACTCGTCTGACCTTAACCCCATAGAAAATCTATGGGGTATTGTCAAGAGGAAGATGAGATACACTAGACCAACAGCGCAGAAAATCTGACGGCTGCTATCAAAGCAACCTGGACTTCCATAACACATCAGCAGTGTCACAGGCTGATCGACTTCATGCCACATCGCATTGTTGCAGTAATTGATGCCAAAGGAGCTCCGACCAAGTATTGAGTGCATTTACAGAACATACATTCCAGTAGGGCAACATTTTAGATTTTAAAATATTTTTTTCAAACTGGTGTTATAAAGTATTTTAATTTACTGAGATAATGACTTTTGGGTTTTCATTGGCTGTAGGCCATAATCATCAACATTAACAGAAATAAACACTTGAAATACATCACTCTGTTTGCAATGACTCTAATACAGCTCTGGCAAAAATTAAGAGACCACAGCAAAATTTTCAGTTTGTCTGATTTTTCTCTTTATATGTATATTTTTGAGTAAAATGTAAATTGTTCTTTTATTCTGTAAACTACTGACAACATGGCTCCAAAAATCCAAGCAATAAATTTTGTATTTATTTTCTGAAAATGATAAATGGTCAAAATAACCAAATAATGCATTTGTTGCCGACCTCAAATAATGCAAAAAAAACAAGTTCATAATCATTTAGAAACAACAATAGCAATGTTTTAACTCAGGAAGAGTTCAGAAATCAATATTTTCTGGAATAACCATGATTTTTAATCACAGCTTACATGCATCTTGCCATGCTTTCCACCAGTCTTTCACACTACTTTTGGGTGACCTAATGCCATTCCTGGTACAAAAATGTAAGCAGTTCTTCTTTGTTTGATGCCTTGTGACTATCCATGTTCCTCTTGAGTACATTCCAGAGGTTTTCAGTGGAGCTCAGGTCTGGAGATTTGGCTGGATTTGATGTGATGGTCATTCATCCACACCTTGATTGACCTAACTGTGTGGCATGGCACATTATCCTGACATAAAACCGGTCCCCAGAGTTGGCGAACATTGCCTGAGCAAAAGGAATACATTGCTTTTCCAGGATAACCTTGTTTGCAGCTTGATTCATATGTCCTTCGCAAAGATTAACCTTCTCAATGCCAGCCTTGCTGAAGCATCACCAGATCATCACAGATCCTACACCAATTTTCACAGTGGGTGCAAGACACTGTGGCTTGTATGCCTCTCCAGGTCTCCATCTAACCATGAGATGAACAGGTGTTGGGCAAAGGTGAAAATTAGACTCATCAGAGATTACCTTACTCCATTAATCTATGGTCCAATCCTTATGGTCTTTGACAAAATTCAGCCTGGCTCTCCTTTGCTCCTCATTGAGGAGCATTGCTCCTCTAGGAGCCTGTTACGAACTGTTCTTGCTGTCCACTTCACCCCAGCTGCCATTTTCCATTCCTTTTATAGGTCACTTGATGTCATCCTGTGGTTGCTGAGTGACATTCAAATAAGATGACGGTCATCTCAGTCAGTGGAGAGTCGTTTTTGCCCTCTGTCAGTCTGTAGCTTTTGTGTTCCCAATGTCTGCTGCTTGACCTTGTAATGGACTGCTGCCTTAGAAATTTTAAGGATGGAGGCAACATAATGCTCACTGTATCCCTCTGCTAGTAAAGCCAGAATTGAGCCCTTCTTTTCCGCACTCAAGACTTTTCTTTTCAACTCCTTTGGCATGGTCAAAAGTTATTTTTTGATTCCTATTACTTTTGGCATATTACTAGCACTTGTTTTTCCATCAAGCTTGTGCTATTGCAAGAGGATTGTGAACGCCACAACAGTGTTTTTTTATACTTTCCTTCATTAAATAAGATTTGATTCAGGTGATCACCTAATTAGAAGCACATTAAGTAGAATGAGGTGTACTCTGGTTGGAATTTAACTGACACTGGAATGGACTGGCTGTCAGACATGTAGAGAAGCTGATTTTTATAAAACTGTGCAGTGGTCTCTTGATTTTTGCCAGAGCTGTGTATGAGTTTCACTTTTTTGTGTTGAAGAGCAGAAATAAATTAGCTTTTTGATGATATTCTAATTTTGTGAGATGAACCTGTAACTTTTATCCTGTATTTTCTACCAGATTCCCCTTTTAGCTCAAATTTTCAGTTGTCCCTGAGTTAATTTGTTGAAGCTAGCAGTAGATACAGAAATGAGTCTTTCTTTTTGTCTCTCTATTGTGCTGTTTCAGAATCAGTGGACTCGGCCATTCCTAAGTTATTCATTCTGAAATATGTTGACTTGGTTAGAGGTTTTAGATTTGCAGCATTTTTACGATATTATAGAACATAAGTGATTATAAATCATCATTTCATTATTCCCCCTCATTTATCCAAAGGCTTCAATAGCAAGCTCTAATCTGACATATCATTGAGCTGGCAGTCCATCTTAAAAGTGCCATTTAAAAAAAAAAAAAAAAAAACCTATGATTTTTTTATATGGCAATTTTACATTTTACTCAGATGGAATAATAAAAATAATACTTATTCAATACATGTATAGGCATCCAGGTGAATTGAGGCATTTACTGACTTAAACCAATGAAGTTTGCATGAATGAGGGCAGATGGTAATGGAACCTACCTTTTGACAAACTTAGTTGAATACAATATATAGACTTCACAGATGAGTACCCATAGCAAAAAGCACTAAAAGCAAATTCTATTTTCATGTTTTAAATTCAGGCTTCTTTAGAACATGGTTCTTACACTTTCTTCAAAACTAACTTTGAGTCCGTGTAAATGATGTGTAAATCTTTTATAAGATGAACATTGGGTGTTCATTTCTTTTCATCTGGCTGTCTTAAATAGATTTCCATGGACAGCAGGATTTCTCACCCACACCATTAATCAAAACAGTAAAAAGCTGAAAAAGCAGAAACCTTTTATTAAAAAGACAAAAATCTGAAAACATGCGGAACTACTCAGCAACTGGCTTCATTTACCTTTACAACTTGAAGTTGATATCCTCTGCAAATCATTTTCTACTTTACATGATTCTTGTCAATTTAATATATTTTTACAACACTTGAATATTTTCAAGGAGGCAAAAAGATGGTAGACACAACACTAATTAAGCATTGTGTTGCTAGACCTTTATTAGGATGGGCCAAAAAAGTTGAAGTGGGTTCTTCTATGTGCACTACTGCATGTCTGCGGAATGAAAGGGATGTGACACGTTGTATCCATCCATTACATGGAATGCATTTAATTTTAATTTACATATCTTTCAGCAACACAAATGACTACTGGCCAAAAGTAGTTTAACCCAAAAGTTTAATTGTTCTTAGTGTCTATGTACAGTATGAGAAGTCAACGAACCTGCTCTTGGAAAACTTTAAATTTCCCCCTTTCTGTAATTACTTGGTATTGTTAAAGCATTGGCAACAGCAAACGAGCGATTTAAAATAAAAAAAATGATATATATATATATATATATATATATATATATATATATATATATATATATATATATACACAAAGTACATAGAATCTGAACAATTCAATCCCTTCTTTTAAAACGGAGAAAAAAAAGAATTGTCTTTATACGAGTTGTTTGAAACATTTTTTTTTTCATTGGTGTTATTTGGATTAGGATGAAAAACATAAAAAATAATCATCATTTTAACTATAATTTTAATTTCATAAATCAATAGTACACTTGAATGTAAGCATCTTTGTAATGTATCTTATCAGACAAATCTGCTTCTTTCTCTTCCTGGAATGACCATTTATTTGCAAAATTCTGTATTCAGTCAAGGCAGATTTTTACATTACTGAGAATGGAGATGAAAGTTGCTACTGATGAGATTTTATGCTGAGGGGAAGGGGAATTAGGGAAGATTAGCTCTGCCTCTAGCTCCTCCCTCCTCTTTCCACCATTTTTTGCTAAGAATCTAATCAGTATAAACTGTCATATGCTAGCTCAGTAATGTAAAAATCTGTCTTAACTAGTGTTGAGCGATACCTTCCAATATCCAGAAGTATCGGTATCGGATTGGATCTGCCGATATTCAAAAAATATCGGATATCGCCGATACCGATACCCGATACCAATGCAAGTCAATGGGACAAAAATATCGGAATTAAAATAAACCCTTTCTTTGCTAGTAGGTTAATTCTACGAGGGGCGATCCAAAAGTAATGATAATCAATACTAAACACAATGAATATAGTCAAAAAATAAATTTATTTTTCTACATAGTCTCCTAACAAGTCTATACATTTAGTCCATCTCTTTTCTAAACTTAGAATTCCCTTAAAAAAAAATTCTTGATCTTGACCCTCAAAAAAATCCCCAACAGCGGTTACCACATTGCTATTGTTGTCAAATTTCTTGCCCCGGAGGTGTTCCTTGAGCCGAGGAAAGAGAAAGAAGTCACTGGGGGCTAGATCTGGCGAATAGGGGGGGTGTTCCATCAGTTCAAAGCCCGCTTCTTGAATGGTAGCCATGGCAACCACAGCTTTGTGAGCCGGCGCGTTATCTTAGTGAAACAGCACTCCAGCCCGCAGTTTGCCGCGCCTTTTCTCCTTGATAGCCTCCCGCAATCTTCTTATTTGTTCTGCATAGTAGGAGCCCGTAATAGTGGCTCCCTTCTCCAAATAGTCCACCATAATAATTCCTTCAGCGTCCCAAAAAACGGACACCATAACCTTCCCTGCTGAGCTTGACACTTTGAATTTCTTCGGCATCGGTTCGTCGGCTCGTTTCCATGTCATCGATTGTTATTTAGTTTCGGGATCAAAGTGGTGGATCCAGGTCTTGTCCATGGTCAAAAAACGTGACAAAAAATTTTCCTTGTCTTCTTGGAACTTTTCGAGATTTGCTACTGAAATGTCAACTCGTTTCTTCTTTTGCTCGTCGGTTAACATTTTTGGCACCCAACGCGCGGAGACCTTTCTCATATGCAATTCTTTTGCAAGGATTCTTTGAATACTGCCATATGAGATCCCTGTGACCTCAGCTACATGCCTGATAGTCACTCTTCGATCTGCCAATACAACTTCTTCAACTTTTTCACGTTTTCTTCATTGAGGGACATGGATGGGCGTCCTTCACGATGTTCATCTTCCGTCGATGTTCTTCCCAGCTTAAATTCCTTGGACCAGCATGCAACTGTGGAATATGGAGGAGAAGAGTCCCCCAATGTTTCCACCAAGTCGCTGTGTATGTCTTTGGTAGTCATTTTTTTCAAGCAGAGGTATTTGATGACAGCTCTGAGCTCGTTTTTTTCCATTTTGATGTTCACTCCTCGGCAGTTCATATTCAAATGAATGTAGCTCCCGGGAATCGTGGTCTATTTAAGTGATTTTTTTTTCCTGGACTAGTGGGTACCTAAGAGAGAAGAAAACTTTTTATTTTAATTTCTGTGTGCAATAGAAATAACCGATTATCATTACTTTTGGATCGCCCCTCGTACATGAAGGAAAACAACTAAGAATAATGTAGGATGTATTGGGGGAGGTGGCGGAGACATTAAAGGCATAGAGGTTTAGGCAAATCAAGTGGAATAGCAGGAATTATTATTATTTTTTTTTTTAAGACGTTCGGAGTTACAAAGATATTTACTATGTTAACATTTTTTTATATTTTGTCAGATATTTATGTTTCACTACTTCCATGCTCTTCACCTTCTTTTTTACTTCTCCCACACTTTCTTCTTTATCATCCTCAGCAGCATCTTTTTCATCAACTTCTCCTTCACCTTATTCATCTTCTTCTTCTTAACCTTCTTCCTATTATTTTTTTTTTTTACATTCTTCATATTCTTTTTATTCAACTATTCTTCTTCTTCATATTCTACTTCTTCATCTTCTTCATGTTCTTCTTCTTCATCATATTCTTGTTTGTGACAGGCCTTCCTGTTGTTGTTATCTATAAAAGTTTGAAGATTACACATTCCGTTCTGCCTGTCCCAAAAGATTTACAACAGGATTTGTCCGTGTTCAGTTTGGCCTGCAGCAGCAGGTAATTTCCAGGGGCACCACGAGGAGGAACGGACTCACCTCCATACACTGCTTAGTCTTCTTCTGCTTATAATTTAGATAATATCTTTTGCTCTGATTTTTAGTCTTATGTTTAATGTTCTTCTGCTTTTTGTTCTGCAGCTTCTTGTTCTTCTGCTTCTTGATCTTCAGGGTCGTCGTCTCCAGGGTCGTCATCTCCGGGGTCGTCGTCTTCTTTGGGGTGGTCTTCAGGGTCATCGTCTCCAGGGTCGTCATCTCAGGGGTCATCGTCTCCGGGGTCGTCGTCATCTATGGGGTGGTCTTCAGGGTCGTCGTTTTTAAGGTCTTGAACTTGGAAATGTAGCAGAAGGTACAAGATGGCTGAGGAACTGCCGAGAACCAGCTGACAGTATTGGAACCCAGATGGCTAGCCAAAGGTACAAGAGCCAATGGAACTACCGAGGACCAGCTGATGGTACTGGAACCTGGTTACTAAGCAGGAGGTACTCGTGCCAGAAAGCACAACCAAGGACCACCAGATGTTGGTGGAACTCGGATACCCAGAAGGAGGTACCTAAGCCAAAGGCTCTGCCTGGAACCAACTGACGGTACTGGAACCCAGGGGGACCTTTTCAAGATTGACTTCTAAAGAACCAGCTAATGGTGCTGGAACTCAGATAGTCAGCAGAAGGTCTACATGAACTAAAAAAATTGCAAGGCCATGAGCCGGCCGGAGTTACCGAAACCCACAGTCCTACAGGGGGAGCTTGTCCTATTGGCACTACAGAACCAGCCTTCATTGCCAGATACCGCAGCCTACATAAGAAACACCTAAACTACAGGCACCATAGAGTCGGATAACCCGACTGCAACACGACAGGACAACGGATTGGTGGCAAAGTGATTTGGACACTGCCCAGAAACAGCTGGCATGCTGGAACCTGGCTGGACAGGAGGGAGTACCCGTGCCAAAGACACTTCTGAGCAGCAACTGGTGGTGTTGGAGCCCAGGGATTACATGAGAAACAGAGTGTAGGCTGAGGCCTAATTGAAGCAAGTTGAAAGGGAACCTTTAACCCCCCAGGTGTTTGCAACTAAAAGAGCCACCTTGTGCAGCCCTAATGGTGCACAAGGAAAAGGTGACTCTTTTAATTATGCTCCTTGCACACGCTGAAGTTAACACTTATAAAATGTGTTCCCTCATACCGGTAAACCGTACCGGAGGCGGGACTTTCCTTCTTAATGAGACGCAGCACAGCCGTCATTCATACCCCCTTGGCACCGTGCATCGCCTCCTCAGCGTTGTTTGAATCTATCCCAGAGCCTGCGCTGTTAAGTTACCCCTTGGCCATGCGCAGTTAGCGCTGCCCATCTTCAGACATCATTTGTTGTCAGGCTAGCTGCACCTGTGCGGCGGCCCTGCCTGAGATCCCGCCCCGCAGAGTCTTCAGATTTATTCACACTGCGAGGCTGGGATTCTTGGGCTTGCGCAGTGCATATCTTGGCCTCTCACTCATCTCTTTCTGCCTTCTTCAAACTGTGTGGTGTCAGCTGATCCCTAATCGCATGCCACGGCCGTGACGCGGCACAGTCTGAAGAAGGCAGAAGGAGATGAGTGAGAATCCAAGATATGCACTGCGCATGCACAGGAATCCCAGCCCCACAGTGTCTTCAGATTTATTCACACTGCGGGGGGCTGGGATTCCGGGGCATGCGCAGTGCATATCTTGGCCTCTCACTCATCTCCTTCCGCCTTCTTCAGACTGTGCCACGTCAGCTGATCCCTTATCGCATGCCACGGCCGTGACATGGCACAGTCTGAAGAAAGTGGAATGAGATGAGTGAGAGGCCAAGATATGCACTGTGCATGCCCCGGAATCCCAGCCCCGCAGTGTGAATAAATCTGAAGACACTGTGGGGCGGGATCTCGGGCAGGGCAGCCGCACAGGCACAGCCAGCCTGACAACAAATGATGTCAAAAAATGGGCAGTGCTAACTGTGCATGGCTAAGGGATAACATAACAGGCTCCGGGACAGATTCAAATAACGCTGAGGAGGCGGCGCCCGGTGCCAAGGGGGTATGAATGATGGCTGTGCTGCATCTCATTAAGAAGGAAAGTCCTGACTCTGGGACGGTTTCATGGTATGAGGGGACACATTTTATAAGTGTTAACTTCAGCGTGTGCAAGGACTATAAATAAAAGAGCCACCTTGTCCAAATGCAGCATTAGGGCTGCACAAGGTGGCTCTTTCAGTTACAAACGCCTGGGGGGGACAGGTTCCCTTTCATTTCTGTAGTAGTCTGAGTGTGGAGGGAGCAGGAGAAATTGCCGGATACACAGCAGGGGATCAGCTGACGGTGCTGAACCCCAATAACACGGCAGCAAGCGTTGACTGGGTAGACAGCACTTCCGGGCAGCAACTGGCGGTGTTGGAGCCAGGGAAAGCAGGAGGAGCAGACTGGAGGTATTGATGCACACACAGCAGGGGAGCAGCTGGCGTAACTGAACCCCTATAACATGGCAGCAAGTGTTGACTGTGCAGACAGCACTTCCGGCCAACAACTGGTGGTGTTGGAGCCCAGGGAAAGCAGGAGGAGCAGACTGGAGGTATTGCCGCACACACAGCAGGGGAGCAGATGGCGTTACTGAACCCCAATAATAGAGGAGCAACTATTGACTGTGCAGACAGCAGTTCCGAGCAGCAACTGGCGGTGTTGGAGACTAGGGAAAGAAGGAGGAGGAGACTGAAGGTATTGCCGCACACACAGCAGGGGATCAGCTGGCGTTACTGAACCCCAATAACAGAAGAGCAACTGTTGACTGTGCAGACAGCACTTCCGAGCAGCAGCTGGTGATGTTGAAGCCCAGAGAAAGCAGGCGGAGCAGACTGGAGGTATTGCCGCACACACAGTAGGGGAGCAGCTGGCGTTACTGAACCCCAATAACATGGCAGCAAGTGTTGACTGTGCAGACAGCACTTCCGGGCAGCAACTGGCGGTGTTGGAGCCCAGGGAAAGCAGGAGGAGCAGACTGGAGGTATTGCCACACACACAGCAGGGGAGCAGCTGGCGTTACTGAACCCCAATAACAGAGGAGCAACTATTGACTGTGCAGACAGCACTTCTGAGCAGCAACTGGCAGTGTTGGAGCCCAGGAAAAGAAGGAGGAGCAGACTGAAGGTATTGCTGCACACACAGCAGGGGAGCAGCTGGCGTTACTGAACCCCAATAACAGAAGAGCAACTGTTGACTGTGCAGACAGCACTTCCGAGCAGCAACTGGTGATGTTGGAGCCCAGAGAAAGCAGGCGGAGCAGACTGGAGGTATTGCTGCACACAAAGCAGGGGAGCAGCTGGCGTTACTGAACCCCAATAACAGAGGAGCAACTGTTGACTGTGCAGACAGCACTTCCGAGCAGCAACTGGCGGTGTTGGAACCCATGGATTACAGGAGAAACAGAGTGTAGGCCGAGGCCTAATTGGAGCAAATTTCAAATCTGTTGTAGTGTGAGTGTTGACTGTTCAGACAGCACTTCCGGGCAGCAACTGGCGGTGTTGGAGCCCAGGGTCAATGCTAGAAAATGATGGCAGAAATTTCTGCACACTCAGCAGGGGAGCAGCTGGCGTTACTGAACCCCAATAACTGAGGAGCAACTGTTGACTGTGCAGACAGCACTTCTGAGCAGCAACTGGCGGTGTTGGAGCCCAGGGAAGCAGGAGGAGCAGACTGGAGGTATTGCTGCACACACAGCAGGGGAGCAGCTGGCATTACTGAACCCCAATAACACTGGAGCAGGTGTTGACTGTGCAGACGGCACTTCTGAGCAGCAACTGGCGGTGTTGAAGCCCAGGGAATAAAGGAGAAGCAGAGTGTAGGCTGAGGTCTAATTGGAGCAAGTTGAAAGGGAACCTTTAACCCCACAGGCATTTGTAACTGAAAGAGCCACCTTGTGCATCACTAACACTGCACAAGGAAAAGGTGGCTCTTTTAGTTATGCTCCTTGCAGATGCTGACCTTAACACTTATATAATGTGTCCACTCATACCGTGAAACCGTCCCGGAGGTGGGACTTTCCTTCGGAATGAGACGCAACACAGCTGTCATTCATAAGCCCTTGGCGAAGGGCGCCGCCACCTCAGCGTTGTTTGAATCTGTCCCTGAGCCTGCGCTCAACTTTGGGCATGCGCAGTTAGCGCTGCCCTTCTTCTCACATCATTTGGTGTCAGGCTGACTGCGCCTGTGCGGCCGTGCTGCCCAAGATTGCGTCCCGCAGTGTCTTCGGATTTATTCACACTGCGGGGCTGGGATTCATGGGCATGTGCAGTGCTTAACTTTACCTCTCACTCATCTCATTTCGCCTTCTTCAGACTGCGGCGTCACAGCCGTGGCATGCGATAAGGAATCAGCTGATGGTGCACAGTCTGAAGAAGACCGAAGGAGATGAGTGAGAATCCAAGATATGCACTGCGCATGCCCATGAATTCCAGCCCCGCAGTGTGAATAAATCAGAAGACTCTGCGGGGCGTGATCTCGGCAGCGCAGCCACACAGGCGCAGTCAGCCTGACAAGAAATGGTGTCAGAAGACGAGCAGAGAACTGCGCATGCCCAAGGTTGAACATAACAGCGCAGGCTCTGGGACAGATTCAAACAACGCTGAGGAGGCTTTGCCCGGCGCCAAGGGGGTATGAATGACGGCTGTGCTGCGTCTCATTACAAAGGAAAGTTCTGCCTCCGGGACGGTTTCATGGTATGAGGGGCAACATTTTATAAGTGTTAAGTTCATCGTCTGCAAGGAGCATAACTAAAAGAGCCACCTTTTCCTTGTGCAGCATTAGTGCTGCACAAGGTGGCTCTTTCAGTTACAAACACCTGGGAGGGGAGGACAGGTTCCCTTTAATTTCTGTAGTAGTGTGAGTGTGGAGGGAGCAGGAGCAATTGCCGGATACACAGCAGGGGATCAGCTGACGTTACTGAAACCCTATAACACTGGGTCATGTGTTGACTGCAGACGGCACTTCTGAGCAGCAACTGGCAGTGTTGGAGCCCAGGGATTGCAGTTCAGGTGGTAGAAACATGAACACAACAGGAGACCTGGATACTGTTGCCAACCAATTATTTAATCTGGAAGAGGAGTGGCAAATTCCTGCGAGATCCAGGCCTTGTTCATTTTCAGAAAAGTAAGCCGGTCAATGTTATCAGAGGATAGTCACATGCGACGGTCTGTTAGTACACCACCTGCGGCACAAAAAGACGCATTCCGATAATACACTAGCAGCAGGGCAAGCCAGCACCTCCAATGCATACTGGCTAAGCTCTGGCCATGTATCCAGCTTAGAGACCCAAAACTTGAAGGGGGAATAGCCGTCTGGGAGTACACTGAGAGGGCAAGGCATGTAGTCTGTCACCATCTGACGGAAACGTTGCTTCCTGCTGACTGTAGCCATCTGGGATGGTGTAGACATTTGTGGCGGGCACACAAAACTTTGCCACTGTTGGGCCATACTGGTCTTGCCTTGTGCTGAGGCACTGCTTCTGCTCCCTCTTTGTGCAGAGCTTCCTCCACTGCCTCGGCGCACTGAGCTGCTTTGTAATGCACTAGCAGCACTGCTCTCGATTGGACTGGAGAAGATGATGGACTGCACCAGTGTGTCTTGGTACCCCCCCATTTTACGCTCCCAGTTCAACGGTGTTATGAGGCTTTGACAGTTGTACTGGTAGCGAGGATCTAGGAGGGTGTACACCCAATAATCAGCCGTGTTGAGAATGTGGACGATGCGGCGGTCATTTCTCAGGCACTGCAGCATGAAATCAACCATGTGCTGCAGACTGCCAACTGGCCAAGAAACGCTGTCCCCTGCTTGAGGTGTGATCTCTGCCTGCTCTGCATCACCCCACCCTCGTTCTACATACTGACTACTGGAGATTTGTGTAACTCCCTCCTCTGGACATTCTTCCTCCTCCATTGACTCCTTCTCATCCTCCTCACAAAGTGTCCCCTGCCTAGGCCTTTGTGAGGAACCACGTTGTGCAGACTATCTAGACGCAGATGGCGTTTGTAAATCCTCATCCTCCACCTCTTCCACAACCTCATCCCTTAGCACTTGCAGTGTTCTTTCAAGCAGGCAGATGAGGGGGATAGTCATGCTGACTAGTGCATCATCTGCACTCGCCATCCGCGTGGAATCATCGAAGGCACGCACAACCTGGTAGATGTCCTTCATAGTGGCCCACTCAGTGGTTGTGAAGTCTGAATGGCGCACAGTGTGACTTCTTTGCGCCTGATGCAACTGGTACTCCATTACTGCTGGCTGCTGCTCACACAACCGCTCCAACATATGTAGCGTAGAATTCCACCTGGTGGTAGGTCACATATGATGCGATGTTCCAGAAGGCGGAATGGGCTCTGCAGAGCTGCAATGCGCGATCTTGCCATGCTGAAACGCCGCAAGTGAGCACACTCTAGGTGGACCTTGTGCAGCAGTGCATCAAGATCCGGATAGTCCCTCAAAAAATTCTGCATGACCAAGTTGAGCACAACTTGGGCCGTTCGTGGAATCTCTTCCTCAGAGCTGCTCCCACCACCTTCCTGTCCCTCACACCATGATGAGTCAAGGACCTCATCATCTACACCACCCTCTTCCACCAACTGCTTCTCCTGGGTAGCCTCGGCAGCACAGTACGCACCAGAAAGTGGCACCTGAGTCTCATCATCAAATGCGTACTGAGGTGTGCTGACCGAAGTCACTGGCCCACCCACCTCTTCAGATTCAGAGAGACAAAGCAGTTGGGCATCACTGCATACTGCCTTTTCTTCCATTTCTTGAAAGCTGCTTGGCTGGCCCACACTTTCCAAGCCAAGAGATTCAGAGAACAGAAGTAGAGATGGCTCCTGTCCTGGGCTCTCTGACTGCCTGGGCAATTTGGCAGGTGGTGAAGAGACAGATGGGTGCTCTTCAGTGCTCTGTGCCTGAGAGGATGTGGCACTTATTGAAGTCGATGCGTTAGCTGCCCTCCATCCGACAACGGCTTCAATTTGTTCGTCCCGCAGCAGCAGGGTACGGCGAGCTCCAACAAAGCTGCGCATGAAGGACTGTTCCCTGCTAAAACTGGGGTATGATGAGTCACCGGTGCCCACAGCAGGCACAGAATCCCCAATGTCCTCTCCCTGTTCCACCTCCACGTCCACGCCCACGTTACTTACTCCCTGCCTTCTTCATCTTGGTAGACTGATAAAGATAGGCAGAAAAGTACTAAGGGCTTAGTGTGCTTATTCCTGAACAGCTGCTAACAGGTATAAGAAACACTAATTTTATCAAGTGTGGACTAGACTTTAATATGAGCTAATGTGGCCTACACAACTGTAAAGTGGAGTGTTTGGTGAACTTTATAAACGTTTTGTTTTTTTCGCATTACAGACTACAGAGTGAGATGCACTCACTCAGAGACCATGCAGACAGCCGTGAATGGCACTGCAAGGGCCAAAAAAGCTCCTCTATGTAATCCTATGTAGTGTTTTTCCACAATCTAGCAGGATACAGATGGAAAGCCACTAATAGGATACATTTGAAAAAATGTGCAGCAGGCTGCACTAATTGAAAAAGGACAATGGAACGGTATGAGGCAGTGACGCACCCTGAGCTGACTACAACCAGCTGTGGCGGCAGAACAGACTACAGAGTGAGCTGCACTCACACAGAGACCGTGCAGACAGCCGTGAATGGTGCTGCAAGGCCAAAAAAGCTCCTCTATGTAATCATATATAGTGTTTTTCCACAATCTAGCAGGATACGGATGGAAAGCCACTAATAGGATAAATTTGAAAAAATGTGCAGCAGGCTGCACTAATTGAAAAAGGACAATGGAATGGTATGAGGCAGTGACGCACCCTGAGCTGACTACAACTGGCTGTGGCGGTAGAACAGACTACAGAGTGAGCTGCACTCACACAGAGTCCGTGCACACAGCCGTGAACGGTGCTGCAAGGCCAAAAAAAGCTCCTCTATGTAATCTTATATAGTGTTTTTCCACAATCTATCAGGATAGGGATGGAAAGCCACTAATAGGATAAATTTGAAAAAATGTGCAGCAGGCTGCACTAATTTAAAAAAGGACAATGGAATGGTATGAGGCAGTGATGCACCCTGAGCTGACTACAACCTGCGGTAGCTGCAGACCAGACTACAGAGTGAGCTGCACTCACACAGACACCTTGCAGACAGCCGTGAACAGCGCTGCAAGGCAAAAACAAGGTTCTCACACAGCGGTTGCTAAATTAGCCTGGGTAAAGCTCAATGAAGCAAATCTCTATCTCTAAACTGGCCCTCAGTCAGAACACAGCGTCCTGTCTCTAACTGAATTCACAGCAGAGTGAGCCCAAAATAGCGTCGGCGACTTTTATAGTGCATCATGACATAATTTCAGCAGCCAATCACAGCCACGCCAGTAGTTACATGCCAAACATGCAGAACAGGATGTGCCCACACTTCTAATGATTGATTGGCTGAATTCTGGGTCTTTGAATTATGGGAACTTCCGATTCTGGTATCTGATATACTGAAAGTATCGGAACTCGGTATTAGAATTCCGATATCGCGAATATCGACCGATACCCGATACTTGCGGTATCAGAATGCTCAATACTAGAATTGACTGAATAAAAATTTTACCTGTAAATTGAGAATTTTGGATGTAAATTGTTTCGTCAGAGAGGAAGAGGACTTGCACTCTAGTGCCACCTATTGGAAGTAGCAATTCTAAAAGTCAATGTTGAACCTTAAAAGAGCACTGCCACATGACCTAGGATAAAAGCCAAACCAGAATCTCAAATTACAGACATGTTTCAGGTTGTTTCTCATGCTCAGTGCAAAGCACGAGAAAAGAAATTTTGAAAATGAATGAACAGTCCTGATGGACTCAGGTGGCACAAATATCATTTTTGTAAACTACCATTGCAGGAAAAATGCACGGATAGTAACACGGGTAGTTGAGTCCAAGGAAGTGGAAGCCTGAAGGTCTCGGAGGCCTACTGCTATAAGCAATAGACATGAAGGAGACCCAACCGGGAATGTTCACATTTCCAAAATTATCGGCAGACAATACCAAAGTTTCATCAATTTCACCACAGTACAGATAGTATAATAAATCTTCCACTACACTCAATCCAGCAGATGGACACCCAACTAGGAGTATTCACATTTAAACAAATGAGGGCCTAACACCACAGAAGTGGCATGAATTTTACCACTGTAGAAATAGTATAATAGGGATCGACAGTTCTTCCAATACACACCCAATACAGCAGATGGACACCCAAACAGGATGTTCACATTTAACCCCTTAACCCTCGGAGCTTTTTTCGGTTTTGCGTTTTTGTTTTTTGCTCCCCTTCTTCTCAGATCCATAACTTTTAAATTTTTCTGTCAATATGGCCTTTTGAGGGCTTGTTTATTGCAGTACGAGTTGTACTTTTGAACAACACCATTGTCATGTGCTAGAACAATACCAGTAGTGTATTAGTATTAGTAGTGTATTAGTGCTATGAAATTGCTAAAAAGTGCAATCCCACAGTTGTTTTTTGTTTGGCTTTTTTACTAGCTTTACTAAATGCTAAAACTGACCTGCCATTATGATTCTCCGGGTCATTACGAGTTCATAGACATGAAACATGCCTAGGTTCTTTTTTATCTAAGTGGTGAAAAAATTCCAAACTTTGGTAAAAAAAATGTGTGATTTTCCAACACTCGTAGTGCCTCCATTTTTTGTGATCTCGGGTTGTGTGTTGTTTTTGCTCACTGAGTTGATGTTTTTAATGATACCATTTTGGTGCAGATACAATCTTTTGATCGCCCGTTATTCAATGTTGCAGTGACCAAAAAAAGTAATTCTGGCATTTTGACTTTTTTCTCACTACACTGTTTAGCAATCAGGTTAATCCTTTTTTTATTGATAGATCAGGCGATTCTGAATGTGGCAATACTAAATATGTACATGTTTGATTTTTTTTGTTGTTTTATTTTGAATGAGGCGAAAGAGGAGTTATTTGAACTATTATTTTTTTTAATTTTTTTAATATTTTTTAAAACTTTTTTTTATTTTTGGCATGCTTCAATAGTCTCCATGGGAGACTAGAAGCTGCCACAACCTGATCGGCTCTGCTACATAGAGGTGATGATCAGCTAGCCGGCACTGACAACCATAGTGGTCTCCAGGAGACCTCCAGATGTCATACCAACAGACTGTTGATGGTGATCACATGACGTGGGTCACCAGTGTCCGTATTTCCATCTCGATTGCCAATAGTGCTTGTTAAATGTCGCTTTCAGAGTTTGACAGCGGCATTTAGCTGGTTAATAGCCGTGGGTTGATTTCCACAAAAGTGGCATCAATTTCACCACAGTTGAAATAGTATAATAGGGACTGACAGGTCTTCCACTACGTCCAATCCAGCAGAAGAACACCCACCATGGAGTTTTTCCATTTTACCCCGTTCACGACATGTGCCATACTAGTACGATGCATGTCGTGTCTCCCCTTTGATGTTGGCTCTGGCAGTGAGCCCAGACAGCTGAAATGTGTCCGTAACAGATGCGCATGGAGTTGCAATCCACCTGCAGCTATTAACCCGTCAAATGCAACTGTCAAACTCTGACAGCAGCATTTAACGTGCGCTTCTGACCATCAGGGTGGAAATTCATCCATCGGTGACCCCTGTCTCATGATCGCGGTTCACCAATGGGTTCACATGACAACCAGAGGTCTCCTGGAGACCTCTATGGTTGTCACTACCGGCTTGCTGTGAGCACCGCCCGGCAGTCAGTGCTCATAGGAAATGAAGCATTCTGCTACATACAGGTGATCTGAATATCGCCTGTATGCAGCAGAGCCGATCGGGTTATGGCAGCGACTAGTCTCCCATGGAGCCTACTGAAGTATGCCAAAATTAAAAAAAGTTTTTGAAAATATTTAAAACATGAAAAAATATGAAAGTTTATATCACCTCCCTTTTTGCCCCATTCAAAATAAAAAAATTATAAAAAATACACATATTTGGTATAGCTGCTTTCAGAATTGCTCAATCTATCAATAAAAAAATTGATAAACCTGATTGCTAAATGGCGTAGCAAGAAAAAAAGTAAAAATGCGAGAATTACGTTTTTTTGACCACCGCAGCATTGCATTAAAATGCAATAACGGGTGATCAAAATATTGTATCTGCATCAAAATGGTAGCAATAAAAATGTCAGCACGGCTTGCAAAAAATAAATCCTCAACCAATCCAAAAACTCAAAAAATGGAGATGCTACGGGTCTCGGAATATGTATAAACAAGTATGACAGTCAACCATGGTATAAAATTAATTTTTAAGATTTATTAGCATGTAATCAGCTGGATTACTACAGCCTATCATCAATTACTACATAGAAAAAAAAAAAAAAAGAAAAGAGGATGATGACAAGGCTACCATTAATATATCAAAAACCTAATTTTATTGAAACAATATATCATTTTAAAACCATACTGCCAAAATTAGGGAAGTAGAACAACAGACCTATCTCGCACAATCACCCATTAACACCGCGCAGCTCCAGGTAAGAGACACCAGGCGCACATAATAAATATCGGTGGGAGGCCAATAGTACATGACATCATAATAACCAAAATAAATAGACAATCTTTAAAGCTGTCACACAGGTGAACAAATATCATAGATATATAGTTTACATATTGCTAAATCCTGTATGTCTCCACTTATCCACGGCATCACTCCAGTACCACTAATCGGTATACCCAACTAAACAAACCATACTTAGTATAGAAATAAATACTTCAGTATGATTACTTTAGGGAATCCCCAATGTGGAGTGCCGCTATCACCTGGAACCGCGCGTCAGGGTGGACTCCTTTCTCAAGGGGCCTACTATAGCCACGTGTCTCGATCATTTATATCACCGGGATGCAGCGTAATACGCTGCATAGCCGGATGTGACATCCTCTACCCCGGATGTGATGGGTCTTGGAATATGGCACAATTTTTTTTAACAAACTTTGGATTTTTTTTCACCACTTAAATAAAATGTTACAGGGTATATATACTAGATTCCTTGTTAGGGTGTTGATCCAGGGAACTAGTCTGATTGCCGTATGTGGAGTCGGGAAGGAATTTTTTTCCCCAGTGTGGAGCTTACTCTTTGCCACATGTTTTTTTTTTGCCTTCCTCTGGATCAACATGTTAGGGCATGTTAGGTTAGGCTATGGGTTGAACTAGATCGACTTAAGGTCTTCCTTCAACCTTAATAACTATGTTACTATGTTACTATGTTAAATAAAAAAAAACTTACACATGCTTGGTGTCTATTAACTTGTAATGACCTGGAGAATCATAATGGCAGGTCAATTTTAGCATTTGGTGAACATGGTTAAATAAATCCAAAAAAGCGTTGTGAAATTGCACTTTTTTTTGCAGTTTCACCGCACTTGGAATTTTTTCTCATTTTTGAGAATGCAATATGGTAAATCCAATGGTGTTGTTCAAAAATACAACTTGTCCCGAAAAAAAGAAGTCTTAAATGGCCATATTGATGGAAAAATAAAAAAGTTATGTCTTTGTGAAGAAGGGGAATGAAAAACAGAAATGCAAAAAAAAGGACTAGGTCTTGAAGGGGTTAAAATTGAGGGCGTGACACCACCAAAGTGGAATGACTGTCACAGGAATAGAAATAGTATTATTGGGACCACTACAGCTAACCCAGAAGATGCATACCAACCATGACTGTTCACATTTACACATATTTGTGTTGACATCAGCAACCACAGCAGGCCCAGAAGCCACACTAAAGATATCACAGAGTGCAGTTATGTGACATTAATGCATCACACTGAAATATGCAATATCACCTAAAGTCCTTGGAGACCCATGACTTGTTCATCTTAATAAAAGTTAGGCGGTCAATACTTTCAGGGGAAAGCCAGATGCGCTTACCCATCAGGACACAGCAGCACTGAAGACATGTTCTGAGAGAACGCAGGCACTATTAAACCTCCAAGGCAGAGGAAGCGAGCTCAGTCAACTCATCCATTTTGGAAGACCAAAATGTGAAAGGGTCCCAATCCTTCCTGATGGTATTGATATTCAGTTATAGTTACTCCTGCACCATCCTCTCCATTCGTAAAACTTGGACTCTGCTGTGCTCATGCACGAGCTTGTCTAAAAAAGTGTCAAAGTACTCACAGAAATTGCTTCTTCCACTTACAGCTGCTGCTGCTAATGTTTTGGTGTTGGCATATTGACATGCTGGAGGTCGGAAGTCCAGTGCTGCGATGCAAATTGTGTGCTTTATTGCTGTCTTGGGGAAAATTTATTTTAAGATTGTGTAAAAGCATGTTTCTATACTCCAACATTCGCGGGTCCATTTCCAGAGTGGGAATCATCTGTCAAAATTTGGTTTTATAATGTGAATCTAACAGAGTGGCAACCCAGTAGTCAGCAGTATTCCCAATCATAAGTATACTGGGATCATGTTATAGATAGCTCAGCAAGAAGGCACTCATATGTCGGGCTCTACCATAAGATCCAATCCATGCAGTGTTGGTGGCTGGGCATCAATGAGGCTTGTTTCCACCATCCCCTTTCACCAACCACGAACAATAGAGAGGGGAGGATTATCCTCTTCATCTGACAGTTGCTCACCCATCATTTCTTCCTCCTCCATTTCTTACTTGGATCTTGCACCTCTGATAACAATTTGTCTGTTATCACCATCCCCTCATGATCGCAGTAATCCACGCTCCCTTGTCACCTGCCTGTGTTGCGACAGTCTGGAACTTAGAGACAATGATACCAATTTCTAATCCTCTTCTTGCACCACCAACTCCTCCCGCAGGCTATTCAAAGTCGGCTCCATCATATACATGACAGGAATAGTGATGCTGATGAGAGCACTAACCATTTTAGTAGCCATTTTGAAACTGTACAGAAGGGTGCAGAGTTCCTTAATCTGTGCTCACTCTGTAAACATGATATACACCATGTCTGTACTGTGTTGGCCAAGGCTATATGATATGACATACTGCTGCTGCCACATTTGCAGAAAAATTTGGAGAGTGGAATTCCACCATGTTGGCACATCACATATCAACCTGTTAACTGTCATGGACAAAGACCTCTTTGTCTATGCAAGTCGATGACCTGACAGGTGCGAATGTCGGAAATAAGCACACAACATACATGCTTTTTGGAGGAGCTCAACCAGGCCACGATAGTGGCAGAGAAAAATATGTACCACCAGGTTGAGGATGTGAGCCATGCAAGGCATATGTGTGAGCTTGCCTCGCCGTCGGGTCACCACCAGGTTTGCACCACTATCGGACATGGCCTTCCCTGGATGTAGGTTCCGTGGAAACAGCCATTGATTAAACTCACCATGGAGAGCTGTCCACAACTCTTCAGCTGTATGACTGTGATCTCCAAGGCATATCAAATTTAATACTGCCTGATTGTGGTGATCCCTGGCAGCGCAGGATGGAGGTGGTGCAGATTAACTCTGCACTGCTGGAATGCATGTCTCATGAAGGCAGAGGTTGAGAGCACAGGTGGAGGCCCTAGAGGACATAGAAAAGGCAGAAGGAGTGGAGGAAGTGTTAAATGTAGAGGTTTGTTCTGCAAGCCTTGGGGATTCCAAGACTTGTGGAGCAGCCCCTGTCCCCACAGCAACCAGAATCAACCAGTGCCCAGTCAGCGAGACTGGTCTGTAGTTAGCAGTGCAGTTCTAGTCCAGGGTTGGCATTTTAAGTAAAGGGGTTATAATGGCATGTTTAAATGAGGAGGGAAAGATGCCTGAAGAAAGAGAGAGGTTAAATATTTTAGTCAGGTGAGTTGTGACCACTGGTGAGAGAGACTGCAGGAGATGTGAAGGAATGGGGTCACTGTTGCAGGTTGTAGGCCGAGCAGAAGCGAAGAGCTTGGAAACTTCTTTTTCTGAAACAGGCTCAAAGATGTCTAGTGAGCTTGAGGTGCGGCAGGGAAGGGGATCCAGGCACTGAGGAGATTGGGCTGAGATATTCTGATGGATGAGTTTGATTTTTTCTAGGAAATAAGTGGCCAGATCCTCACTGCTGAGGTTGGTGATGGGGGCCTGTACTTTATGTTTCAGGAGGGAGTTTAAGATTTCAAAAAGTCGTTTTGGGTTGTTGGATAGTGAGGTGATGAGGGTGGTGAAGTACGATTGTTTGGCCAGATGAAGAGCAGAGTTACAGGTTTTGAGAATGAATTTATAGTGGATGAAGTCTTCTGCTAAGAGAGATTTTATCCACTGCCGCTCTGCACACCTTGAGCAGTGCTGAAGAAAGCGTGTTTGCATTGTGCGCCAGGGCTTCTGTTGTCTGTGTCGGGTCTTTCTGCGTGTAGAAGGTGCTGCTTCTTCTAGGGCATTCATCAGTGTATTATTGATGTGTGACAGTGCTAAGTCTGGACAGGAGAGGGAGGAGATGGGGGCTAAAAATGTGTGGAGATAAGTGTGGTAAGTGGGGGAGTCCTGAGTGAGGGCACAATTCTTGACAGAGAAGGAAAGAAGGTTGTGGTCTGAATGTGGGAGAGGGGAGTTAGTAAAGTCGTGCAGTGAGCCGGGATGGGAGAAAACCAGGTCTAGAGTATTCCCTTCCTCATGCATAGGAGAATTAGTAAACTGTGAGAGGCCAAATGAAGAAGTTAGAGAAAGAATGTGAGAGGCAGATTGGGAGAGGGGATCATTGATGGGGATGTTAAAGTCTCCCATGATGAGGGTGGGGATGTCACAGGATAGAAAGTGAGTAAGCCAGGTGGCAAAGTGGTCTAGAAACTGGTGGGAGGAGCCTGGAGGGCAATAAACAACCGCCACTCTCAAGGAGAAGGGCTTAAAGAGTCTAACGGCGTGAACTTCAAAGGAAGGAAATGTGAGGGAACCGGGGGGATGACCTGGAAAGCACGTTGTGATGAAAGGAGCAAACCAACACTGCCACCCTGTCTGTTCTCAGGTCTGGCTGTATGTGAAAATTTCAGCCAACCAAACAAAAGAGCGGTGGTGGTGTCTGAATGCTGGATCCAGGTTTCTGTAATAGCCAGAAGGTTAATGGAATTAGAGAGGAAAAAATCGTGAACACTAGATGCTACAAACTATTTTAAATTCAGGTCCTTTACTGTTTAACAGTAGGAAAGTTACAATTTTTGTCTTTTTAGCGGCCTCATTTTTTAAATGTCTTTTTTACTTTTAATTTTATTTTTTTATTAGAATGTTAGAAATCAAAAAAGGATAGCAGATTTTTTTTTCATTTATTTTCAATGAAATTTACAAAATCTATTAACTTTCAAAACTACTTGGAGGAACCAATATATTAGAGATCTCCTCAAAGTAATATCATTTTAAAAATCACACACAGATTACATATAAACCTTTCACCCCAAATGGGTTTGATTTCTCAAAATCTCAATACTATTAATCCTATCCATAAACCCATATTTATTCATATTCTTCTGGTTACTAAAAATGCCATAGCAGCCCAATTGGAAATAAAAGTTGGCACCCATCGTTAGCGATATTATCGGTAAGGTTACTCTGCATAACTCATATGAAAGAAGAAATACTATTGATAATAACTATCATGATTCATATTACAAGAGATGGAAATCTTGGATTTGTTATACATCTTGACCAATTTCTCTCCAGAATCCTTTTTTAGGCCGAGGTCACACTTGCGAGTGCGATGCGAGAAACTAGCGCGAGTCTCTCTCATTAATACCCGGCACTGCTGCTGGCACTCGAACAGGAGCGTGTGGCTGCATGAATTTCTATGCAGCTGAATGCTCCGGTCCTGTGTGCCGATGTCTGTGCCTGGTATTGATGCCATTGATGCGAGTGTCTCGCATTACACATGCGAGTGGGGCCCTGTCCTTATCCTGAATAACCACTAATTGTGTAAAGTGGCACAATGTTAGTTAAACTGATATTAATACTACTGCTAAGATTGTTCCAAATTTGTGTGTAAAATTGTTTATGTGTAAAATTTGAAAATGTAAAAAAAAAATTGTTTAGAAAAAAAAATATCACACACCTCATTGTATTAAAAAACCCTATTCAAAAATTAAAAATACAGTTTTAATTAAAATGTTGATTGTCCAACATAATGTGTTCAAGTTATCAGATTTGAAGCACTTTCCTTTTTGTTTGTTGGTTTGAATATATTGCAACTCTTTACAATTTTTGATGACACAGAACCTGATAGATCCTTTTAATATCAGGACTACCAGGCCATTGGAAGCTGGTAGACCAAGAAGCCATTACTTTGCCTCAAGCTCTCCTAGCAATGATCAGTAATGAGTGTGCATGTTGTGACTTAAAAAAGGAAGTCTAAAAGTAGGAATTTTCCTCACTCTTTTAACCATCTAGATGCCTATTTTGCTATAGGCAGAGGAATCTAGAAGGTGTAATGGCATTGATCACTTCTGGCACAAATCCTAGTCTGAAAGGTCATCTTTAATATTCAACTACTAGCCACTCAGTGTTAGTCTCTTAATGACAACCATAAAAGATATATCAGCTGTCATTAAGGTGTTAAAGCAGCAAATAAAAAAGCCAATTTCTGTAAAATAACGTAATTTTGCAAGAAATGACATTGAAGTGTTATACTAGGAGAATATACAAACTGTACATGTAATCTAAGCAGTGCAACATTCACCAAATTGATGCCCAAAAAATTGAATTATTTTCTTAAAATTCTCATATATCATTTTTATTTTTTGTATAAACTAAAATACTTTATATTTGGGAAGTAAATGCCTTAACACTAATTTAATTACTAATAGAAAAATAGCTTCTTTAATTTCAAAAGCTGTATAAAAAATGATTAATTTATTAATTTCCATTCAAATGCTTCATTTTTATAGTAATCTTGATTACGAATAAAGACATTAAACTACAGGTGAATTTGCAATGCTAATGTAATCTTTAACACTTGGATATTTTTTTTCTTTTGATTTATAAACATAATTAAATAACTACATGAAATACATAAAAAGGTAATAATATATATTAATGTGCAAGAGTTTTAGGATGGTGAAAAAATGTTACAAAGTAAAAATGCTTTAAAAAAATCATAATCCTTTTATTAATGAACAAAATGAAAGTGAGTGAACAAAATATAATCTAAATCAAATCAATAGTTGGTGTGACGACCATTTGCCATCAAAACAACATGAATTCTTCTCAGTACACTTGCATAAAGTCAAGGATTTTGAAGGATTTAGTCATGTGTAGGAGTATTCAATTTTACCAACAGGTTATAATGATCATCACAAGCCCATATAACTTGAAAAAGTCATTAACTTAAAAAGAAAAAGATGTGTAGAAAGCTTACAACTGGATGAGTAACAGTCAAGCTCTGCAGCAAATATGAGGTTGTGAAAGGCAGTGTTATGCCACAGGTAATACTCCACAGATGACTGAGGTCAGTAATGAAAAACAAGGTAGTTATATTGCATCAGCAAGGTCTCTTCCATTCAAATATTTCAAAGCAGAATAGGATTTTAGATGCGCTTTTCAATCTTTCTTGAAGAAGCACAAAAAAAGGGCAACAGCAAGGACTGTGTACATAGTGGTCAGCAAAATAAATAGTACAGCAGATGAAACACATGTTATTAACTTCAAAATAGGAAGCTGTCCTGCAGTTCCAGTAGTGCTATCAGCTTAGTACTGACAGCAACCAGCTACACTTACTTACTGTTTTGTCTGAACAGGGGTAGTTTTCATGGAACAATTCTTGCAAAAATTCCAAAAGCTTTGATATGGAAGCAAGGCTAACCAACTCAACTATGCTTGAAAACATAAGAACAGATGGCAACAGATGTGAAAATTTTAAGTGTTTGGCTATAAGAGAAAGCAGTGATTACCAAATGGATGGAGAGGGGTATAATGAGTGCCTGCAGGCAACACTGGAGCACAGTGGAGGTTCTTTGCAAGATTAGGACTGCTTTTCAGTAAATTAAATTGGGGATTTGGTCAGGATTTATAAAGTCCTCAATGCTGAGAAATGCATGTAAATTCATATCCATCATGAAATACCATGAAGAGGCATCTGATTGGGACCAAATGTATTCTGAAGCAGGACCACAGCCCCCAAACATATAGTCAATGTAATTAAGAAATATCTTTAGTGTAATGGAGCACAAGACATCCTGAAATGATGGCATGGCCACCACTGATGTCAACAACTTCAAATCTATCTGGTATCACCTGAAGAGACAGAAGAGTTTACACAAGCTGACATCCACAGAAGGTCTGTGGTTAGTTCTCCAAAATGTTTGAAATAATTGTCTTCCTGTAAAACTGTGTTTAATTATTCTTTGCATAACTGGCAATTTGATTCTGTTATGAATTCAAATGGTGGTCACACCAAATACTAATGTGATTTATATTTATCTTTTGTTTATTCACTTTGCATTTTGTTATTATATACATAAATATAAACTATTAACATTTAAAAATTCTTACCTTGCAGTATTTTGCAATTTTTTGTATTGCACTATATATTAAATAATTATTATATTAATATAAAAGATTTAGCTGCAACATTTACTATATTTATTATCTATTAATTATTTTGTGACATCATTTTGTACTTAAAATAGCAATAGCAAGATTAATACCAATAAAAACAGTTAATAAACAAAAGCAGAAAAATACATTTAGCGTTCCACATGTAAGAGAATACATGAACATGTTTTCATCTTTCTAATTCAGCAGTCACATATTTTATTGTTTTATGTTTGACATAGCTTTTATTTTCTTTTAGTTTTTTACTTTTACTTATTTCTCCCATTTTTTTCTTTTAGCATACTTGAAACTATCTATATCTCATTATATATTGTCATGCACTCAGCCACAGGCCCGGTCTCCACTGCGCAGGGAGATTGGCGCCTATCCCGCAGCTCCACTGGTAGTACTCACCCTGTCCGTGTGCTGTGCAATTTGTTAAGTCTGGAGGGTATTGTTCAAGAGATATCCTTGAAAAGGTTGATGAATATGAAAAGCCTGTATTTCACATGTCTCGGACCAGGTGGTTGCTTTACTGTGGATTTGCCAATACATTTTCTGGACAATAGGATGATTTTTTGTGGTCCTGGAAATAAACAATTGGCATCAGCTGTCTAGCTACCATTTCTAGGCCCAAAAAATCTTTTTCTTTGACCAGAGTGTGTTGTGTGTTTTTTAGTACTCTGAGAAATAAACAATTGGCATCTTTTGTCTAGTTGCCATTTTTAGGCAAAAAAAAATATTTTTTTCTGAAGAGCTGTATGTTTTCTAGTATTGTTGCACATAAATAAATCTACTCTTCCTACATTTCTTTGCAAGAAGTGTTTAGAAAAAACATTTCCAAAAATGAGGAGAGCATCTAATAGTGGACGTGGATGTGGCCGAGGTAGTGCTGGTGTAGCTGCTGATGATAGTGGTGGTGTAGCTGATGCAGGGAGAGGATGTGGTCATTCTGTACTTGCTAAGCACCCAAATGCAACACCTTCCTCAGGAGTATGCATGCAATAGGATGTTGTGTGTCCTTTTTTAGGCTCAAATACCATTGCACGAATGGTGAGGCCACAAGGTGCTGAAGATGTTGAACAGGTGTTAGATTGGATTGCTGAGAGTGGATCCAGTTCCTTCACATTATCTTTCACACCAGATAGTGCACATTTGGTGTCTGAGGACTGTGGTCATCCGGCTTGCACCTCACCTCCTTGCAAATCAGCCAAGCAGTCTAAGCCTCAAGTCATGCACTAGTGTCCTCTACATTTTGATAACTACGCTGGCTGTGGTTCCATTTCTTATCCATCTAGCCCTGCCCCAAAAGTGGAGGAGACTGAGTGCACTGTTGCCTAAACACTTGTTATGTTGAAGGATGAGTACGTGGGAGGGCTAGCGCACATGGTTTGTGTAGCACCACAGGACATGTCAGATGATGATGAAACTCAGTGGTCAAATACACCGTGTTTCTGCAATGTGCAGACCGGCAAGGAAGGCAGAGTTCAGGAGTTAGTGGAAGCTTATGTAAAAGATGATGAGGTAATTGACCCCATATTGAGAGGAGTCTATCCTAGTGACGTGCGCATTTCGATGAAGAGGAGGTGGTCGCAGTGTCACAGCAGCACAGCAAATAGCAAGGTCCACCTAACCACCAATACATGGACCAGTAAACATGGCCAGAGATGTTACATCTCACTAACTGCCCACTGAGTAAAAGTTGTGGTGCTTGGGACAGGTGCTCATATCACCAATAAGGATTTCTTGACGTTTACCTCTCCATGTTTCCTCCTCCTCCACCACCTTCTCATTTGGTCACTGGAAGGCCTGCACCTTCAAATTGAGGACAGCCAGGGGGAAAAGACAGCAGGCTGTTGTTAAACTCATCTGTTTGTGGGACAAATCCCAAAGCTCAGGAGCTGTGAATAAGGATCAAATGGCAGACAGAAGAGTGGTTGGTGCCAGTGAACCTCAAGCCCACCCTGTTGATGTGTGTTACAGGAAGAAATCTCGTAGGAGCTCTAGGCCTATCAGGTGTGATGTACATCCCTTGACTTGTGTATGTGCTAAATTTGGTGGTACAGAGCTTCCTGAAAAACTACCCACACATGTTGGAGCTGCTGCTGAAAATGCTGGCAGTCTGTGTGCACTTTTGTAATTCTCATCTTGCTGCTGCTCACCTGTCTGAGCTGAATTATCACTTCTGGCTTCCCGCTCATGGCTGATAAGTGGATGTGCGACGTATCAACAAGGTGGAACTTCACTTTGCATATGCTGGAAAGACTGTGAGAGTAGCAGTAGGTAATTGTGGAGTTAAAACTTCAGCATGCACACACGAGTAGCTCTGCAGAACAGCATCACTTCATCACCAATGAGTGGGCCTCTATGCAGAAAGTATTTGCTGTCTTATGCTTCATCGAATAGTCCACCAATATGTCCAGCACTGATGATCCAACAACATTGACACCAACAAATTTTTGGGCCCCCTTGAGACTCCACCCTTGCTCCACCCCAGGTCTGCCTTTCAACCCTCCAACCTTCCACAGTCCCACCACCCACTCTTGGAAATACTCCACTTTTGCACATTGTCATAACCAATCACACATTAACATTGAACACCATATCACATACATTGCTATCAGCTTTGGTTTTGGCAAAAGATGTTTAAGCCACCACAACAACAAGGTAGACTCTTCTGGACAAGCCCTACTCTACTCTAACCTATTCACTATTTCGTAAATTATTCAATACTCTTTTTAAGTATATTTTGTATTTATTTTTCTTTAAGGGAATGTGACACGTGCCTTTTTTTAAATGATCAACAATACCCCATACAAGAGAAAAATACTATGACACCATGACCAGACCACATATTACCTCCACATACAGGAACAAATACCACCACACCATAACTAGATCACATATTACCACTAAATAGTGACCGAATAATATCACAGACAAGTGACAGATATCACCACACCATGACCAGACCTCATATTACCACCACATAGTGATCAAATAATACTACAGGGGTTCAAGAGAGGCCTGGATGTCTTCCTGGAGCATAACAATATTGTATCTTACAGTTATTAGGTTCTTTAGAAGGACGTAGATCTGGGGTTTTATTATGATGGAATATAGGCTGAACTGGATGGACAAATGTCTTTTTTCAGCCTTACCAACTATGTCTCTATGTTACTACAGTATGCTACATACAAGGGAGAAATACCACCACATCATGACCACGCCACATACACTGTGTGCAGAATTATTAGGCAAGTTGTATTTTAGAGGATTATTTTTATTATTGATCAACATCTATGTTCTCAATCAACCCAAAAAACTCATAAATATCAAAGCTTAATATTTTTGGAAGTTGGAGTGTTTTTTTTTTAGATTTGGCTATCTTAGGAGGATATCTGTTTGTACAGGTAACTATTACTGTGCAGAATTATTAGGCAACTTAATAAAAAACAAATATATTCCAATCTCACTTGTTTATTTTCACCAGGTAAACCAATATAACTGCACAAAATTTAGAAATAAACATTTCTGACATGCAAAAACAAAACCCCAAAAAATTAGTGACCAATATAGCCACCTTTCTGTATGATGACACTCAACAGCTTTCCATCCATATATTCTACCAGTTGCTTGATCTGTTTACTATCAACATTGTGTGCAGCAGCCACCACAGCCTCCCAGACACTGTTCCGAGAGGTGTACTGTTTTTCCTCCCTGTAGATCTCACATTTTATGAGGGACCACAGGTTCTCTATGGGGTTCAGATCAGGTGAACAAGGGGGCCATGTCATTATTTTTTCTTCTTTAAGACCTTTACTGGCCAGCCACGCTGTGGAGTAGTTGGAGGCATGTGATGGAGATTTGTCCTGCATGAAAATCATGTTTTTCTTGAACGATACCGACTTCTTCCTGTACCACTGCTTGAAGAAGTTGTCTTCGAGAAACTGGCAGTAGGTCTGGGAGTTGAGCTTCACTCCATCCTCAACCCGAAAAGGTCCACAAGTTCATCTTTGATGAAACCAGCCCATACCAGTATCCCAGTTCCACCTTGCTGGAGTCTGAGTCAGAGTGGAGCTCTCTGCCCTTTACTGATCCAGCCTCTGGCCCATCCATCTGGCCCATCAAGAGTCACTCTCATTTCATCAGTCCATAAAAGCTTTGAAAAGTCAGTCTTAATATATTTCTTGGCCCAATCTTGATGTTTTATCTAATGTTTCTTGTTCAAAGGTGGTCGCTTTTCAGCCTTCCTTACCTTGGCCATGTCCCTGAGTATTGCACACCTTGTGCTTTTTGTTACTCTAGTAACATTGCAGCTCTGAAATATGGCAAAAATGGTGGCAAATGGCATCTTGGCAGCTTCACGCTTGATTTTCCTCAATTCATGGGCAGTTATTTTGCACCTTTTTTGCACAACACGCTTCTTGCGACCCAGTTGGCTCTTTGCCATGAAACGCTTGACAGTTAATAGGTTCCTTAGAGGGACGTAGATCTGGGGATTTATTATGACGGAATATAGGCTGAACTGGATGTACAAATGTTTTTTCGGCCTTACCAACTATGTTACTATGTTACATACACGGGAGAAATACCACCACATCATGACCACACCACATACAGTATTACCACAGGAGATCTGTATATATTGTTCATGTAATATAATGATCACCAGTGACATTATACACAGGAGCTCTGCATATAGTGTACAAGTAATACAGGGATCACTAGTGATTTTATAAACAGGAGCTCTGTATATAGTGTCAGTGAAAAGGTAATACAATGATCACTGGTGACATTTTTCACAGGAGCACTGTACACAGTATACAGTGTATAAGTGAAGTGTACAGGTAAAACACTGACTTACCATTGACATCTCTAGTTTAAGTCCGTCATCTTTGCTTTTCTTCATCATCCACTGCAGACTGCCATGACTTCTTCCAGCCAGGACCCATCTCTGCAGAAAAAAACACATAGTTATCTATAGCTGATTCCTTCCTTACACTATGTCATATGAAGAAAAAAGTGATATAGTGCGCCATTGCACAGTAACAGGACCCTTCCTCAAGTCATCACCATTTATTGCACTTACCCCCAGTCTCAATTAATCACCATTTGCTGTCTGCCCCCCAGTCTAAATATATCATGATTTGCTGTCACCAACACGAGTTTGAATTCATCATCATTTGCTGTCACTAGGGTTGAGCGACTTTTCATTTTTTGAGATCGAGTAGGGTTTCACGAAACCCGACTTTCTCAAAAGTCGGGTCGAGTGAAATCGGCCAATATTATTGACAAGTCGGGGTCGAGGATCGGCCAAAACACGAAACCCAATGCAATTCAATGGGGAAGCATACTTTTTTAATATTTGCTTCAGCGCGATAATGTTGAAAAGCCGGTAATTCAATTGCCGGCTTTTCATTTCTCCTGCCTAAACCCGACATGATATGAGACATGGTTTACATACAGTAAACCATGTCATATCCCCCTTTTTTTGCATATTCCACACTATTAATGTTAGTAGTGTGTATGTGCAAAATTTTGGCGCTGTAGCTATTAAATTTAAGGGTTAAATCGCGGGAAAAATTGGCGTGGGCTCCCGCGCAATTTTCTCCGCTAGAGTGGTAAAACCAGTGACTGAGGGCAGATATTAATAGCTTAGAGAGGGTCCATGGTTATTGCCCCCCTGGCTACAAACATCTGCCCCCAGCCACCCCAGAAAAGGCACATCTGGAAGATGCGCCAATTCTGGCACTTGGCCACTCTCTTCCCACTCCCGTGTAGTGGTGGGATATGGGGTAATGAAGGGTTAATGCCACCTTGCTATTGTAAGGTGACATTAAGCCAGATTAATAATGGAGAGGCGTCAATTCTGACACCTATCCATTATTAATCCAATTGTATGAAAGGGTTAAAAAACACACACACACATGATTAAAAAGTATTTTAATGAAATAAACACACAGGTTGTTTTAACCCTGCTGTTCTGTTTAGATTTCACATACACTTGTACTGTTCCCGGTCATTTTTGACCGTCCTTATAAAATAATCATTTTTAGCTAATCTAAGTGGTTTTTTTAAACAGTTTTTGCACTATTATATTGCTTGTGAAGATGGTTGTTCAAATACCAGAAAAAAAATAAATACAAAGCTTGTTTTATATTTTTTTTATATCCAAAGGGGAACATGGTATTTTTTCGATTTTTGTAAAAATTGATTATTTTTGCAGATAAAAAAAAAATCTTGATCTAAATGTTAACTATAAGTAATAATATCAAACATTATGTAGATATACTTTTTTCAAAGGCAAAAAAAAAAAAAAAAAAAAGCTTTTTTTCTCTATAAAATGGCAAAAAACGATGTTTTTTATACACTTATACTGTTCCCGGTCATTTTTGACCGGACCTAACAAAGTTGTGATTTGTACCTAATTCAAGTGTTATTTGATTACCTGTTGCATTGTTTTACTGTATGTGAACATGGTTTTCAATAATCAGATGAAAAATTAAATCAAAAACTTTTATTTTTTGAATCAAATAAATTACCATTTATGTACAGTGTAATACTGTACAACCAGCAAACACATGGAAAATCAGAAAATCATGATTTACAATATGAAATGTTGACAACTGAATGGAACTAGATCTATATGAACAGCAGGGTAAATAAAAACCAGTGAAATAAATTGCGCATAGCTATACTGGAAGCGAATCCGTCGGCTGTATCGCAACTTGAAAATGTTGGTATGTGTAAATCTGTTCTGACCAAAAGTAGTCAGATACATTGATAAATAGTAGTAAATGCAATATATAGTTCAAAATGAGGTGATAGCACCTTTATTTTTGTCAAAAATTGTCTGGAGAGCTGAATAAAGGCCTATCGGTCGTTTTTGACCGAACAGTACAAGTGTAAAAAAAATTGTACCAAATAAAGTAAACAAAAATTAAAAAAAAAAAAAATTCCCACAGAGAGTATCCCCCTAATGACGAAAAGTCAGGGAGCGTCAAGTCTCAGAATCACACGCTGAATTTTTATAACATTATAGAATTTCAAAAACGGTCATTTTTGACCTAACAGAACAGCAGGGTTAATATTTTATTGCTCTCTCAATCCCCCTGAAGACCCTCGCTTGGAAAAATAATAAACCAATAATATACATACCCTCTGATGAACTGTCACGTCCCACGAGGTAAATCCATCTGAAGGGGTCATTGACCTACATTTCCTTCATTCGCGGTGATGCGCCCCCTGCTGGATGTCCTCATGAACTGCAGCCTGGGAACTTTTTCCCACGCTCCCGGTCATATGAGGACATCCACCGCGACTGAAGGTAACTATAGGTCATTGACCTACATTTCCTTCATTCCCCGGGGTTTACAGGCACAAGCACAGCTGCATTATAGCAGAGCTCCTGCCTGTAAAATATTTTATGTATGTATATTGTTGGTTTATTATTTTTCCAAGCGAGGGTCTTCAGGTGGATTGAGAGAGCAATAAAATATTAAAACAACCTGTGTGTTTATTTCATTAAAATACTTTTTAATAATGTGTGTGTTTTTTTTAACCCTTTCATACAATTGGATTACTAATAATTGATGCCTCTCCATTATTATGTGCCTTTTCTGGGGTGGCTGGGGGCAGATGTTTTTAGCCACAGGGGGGCCAATAACCATGGACCCTCTCCTGGCTATTAATATCTGCCCTCAGTCACTGGCTTTACCACTCTGGCGGAGAAAATTGTGCGGGAGCCCAGGCCAATTTTTTCCGCGATTTAACCCTTAAATTTAATAGCTGCAGTGCCGAAATTTTGCACATACACACTACTAACATTAGTAGTGTGGAATATGCAAAAAAAGGGGGATATGACATGGTTTACTGTATGTAAACCATGTCTCATATCATGTCGGGTTTAGGCAGGAGAAATGAAAAGCCGGCAATTGAATTACCGGCTTTTCAACATTATCGCGCTGAAGTAAATATAAATATATATATATATATGTGTCTCTCTATGACATATATATATATATATATATATATATATATATATATAAACGAAACCCGACCTTGGATTACAGATCGTGTACCGCCGACCCGATCCCGGAGTGGGATCGGGTCGGGTTTCACGAAACCCGACTTTGCTAAAAGTCGGCGACTTTTGAAAAGTGCCGATCTGTTTCGCTCAACCCTAAGCTAAAGTACTGTATTCAGGCATGGTTGCCTCCTTTGAAAAGTAATTTTTTCAAGGTAAACTCTTCCGTAGGGTTGAGCGAAACGGATCGTTCATTTTCATAAGTGGCCGACTTTTGGCAAAGTCGGCGTCTCATGAAACCGACCCGATCCCTGTTTGGGGTCGGCCATGCGGTACGCGACTTTCGCGCCAAAGTCGCGTTTCAATGACGCTAAAAGCACCATTTCTTAGCCAATGAATGTGGACGCAGAGTGTGGGCAGCATGATGACATAGATCTCAGTCCCCACCATCTTAGAGAAGGGCATTGCAGTGATTGGCTTGCTTTCTGCCGCATCACAGGGGCTATAAAGGGGCTTTCCAGCCGACCGCCATCTTACTGCTGCTGATCTGAGCGTAGGGAGAGGTTGCTGCCGCTTCTTCAGAAGCAGGAATAGTGATAGGCAGGGTACATAAAGCCACAAACCGCTTGTGCTGTAGCGATTTCCACTGTCCAACACCACCTTTTGTTTGCAGAGACAGTGGAAGCTACATTTTTTTTTCCTCAGTGCTGTAGCTCATTGGGCTGCCCTAGAAGGCTCCCTGATAGCTGCGTTGCTTTGTGTGTACGCCGCTGTGCAAACCAACTGCTTTTTTCAAAGCACAAATCCTGTTGTTCCTTCCTTTCTGCACAGCTATCTTGTGTGTTTGTCCCCACTTTTGTGTGCAGCAGTCCTTTTTATAGCTGCCTGCCATACTTTCCTGAGATTACTGCAGGGAGATAAAGATTGGCAAGTCTGCCTCTGTGCCAGTCCTGTGTGTGGCATCTGTCTCTCATTGTGTGCCACCGAAAACCACTGTGTAATACTTGGCCATTTTTTTGGGGGGGTAAATTCTCCCTTTTAAAAAAAAAAATAATTAGTGGGAGATAAAGATTGGCAAGTCTGCCTCTGTGCCAGTCCTGTGTGTGGCATCTGTCTCTCATTGTGTGCCACCGAAAACCACTGTGTAATACTGGGCCTTTTTTTTTCCTAAATTCTCCCTTTTAAAAAAAAAATAATTAGTGGGAGATAAAGATTGGCAAGTCTGCCTCTGTGCCAGTCCTGTGTGTGGCATCTGTCTCTCATTGTGTGCCACCGAAAACCACTGTGTAATACTTGGCCATTTTTTGGGGGGGGTAAATTCTCCCTTTTAAAAAAAAAATTATTAGTGGGAGATAAAGATTGGCAAGTCTGCCTCTGTGCCAGTCCTGTGTGTGGCATCTGTCTCTCATTGTGTGCCACCGAAAACAACTGTGTAATACTGGGCCTTTTTTTTTTCCTAAATTCTCCCTTTTATAAAAAAAATAATTAGTGGGAGATAAAGATTGGCAAGTCTGCCTCTGTGCCAGTCCTGTGTGTGGCATCTGTCTCTCATTGTGTGCCACCGAAAACCACTGTGTAATACTTGGCCATTTTTTTGGGGGGGTAAATTCTCCCTTTTAAAAAAAAAATTATTAGTGGGAGATAAAGATTGGCAAGTCTGCCTCTGTGCCAGTCCTGTGTGTGGCATCTGTCTCTCATTGTGTGCCACCGAAAACAACTGTGTAATACTGGGCCTTTTTTTTTTCCTAAATTCTCCCTTTTATAAAAAAAATAATTAGTGGGAGATAAAGATTGGCAAGTCTGCCTCTGTGCCAGTCCTGTGTGTGGCATCTGTCTCTCATTGTGTGCCACCGAAAACCACTGTGTAATACTGGGCCTTTTTTTTGGGGGGGTAAGTTCTCCATTTTAAAAAAAAAATAATTAGTGGGAGATAAAGATTGGCATGTCTGCCTCTGTGCCAGTCCTGTGTGCGGCATCTGTCTCTCATTGTGTGCCACCGAAAACCACTGTGTAATACTTGGCCATTTTTTTGGGGGGGTAAATTCTCCCTTTAAAAAAAAAAATAATTAGTGGGAGATAAAGATTGGCAAGTCTGCCTCTGTGCCAGTCCTGTGTGTGGCATCTGTCTCTCATTGTGTGCCACCAAAAACCACTGTGTAATACTTGGCCATTTTTTTGGGGGGGGGTAAATTCTCCCTTTTAAAAAAAAATAATTAGTGGGAGATAAAGATTGGCAAGTCTGCCTCTGTGCCAGTCCTGTGTGTGGCATCTGTCTCTCATTGTGTGCCACCGAAAACCACTGTGTAATACTTGGCCATTTTTTTTGGGGGGGGGGTAAATTCCCCCCTTTTAAAAAAAAATAATTAGTGGGAGATAAAGATTGGCAAGTCTGCCTCTGTGCCAGTCTTGTGTGTGGCATCTGTCTCTCATTGTGTGCCACCGAAAACCACTGTGTAATACTTGGCCATTTTTTTGGGGGGGGGGTAAATTCTCCCTTTTAAAAAAAAAATTATTAGTGGGAGATAAAGATTGGCAAGTCTGCCTCTGTGCCAGTCCTGTGTGTGGCATCTGTCTCTCATTGTGTGCCACCGAAAACCACTGTGTAATACTGGGCCTTTTTTTTTTTTTTTTAAATTCTCCCTTTTAAAAAAAAATAATTAGTGGGAGATAAAGATTGGCAAGTCTGCCTCTTTGCCAGTCCTGTGTGTGGCATCTGTCTCTCATTGTGTGCCACAGAAAACCTAGTGTGTAATATTGTTTTTTTTTTTTTTTTATTCTCCCAGAAAAAAAAAAAAAATAGTGGGAGATTAAGATTGGCATTTCTGCTTGAGTGCTGGTCCTGTGTGTGCCATCTGTCTCAAATTATTGGGGCACAGAAAACCTAGTGTGTAACATTGGGCCTGATTTTCCTTTCAGTGTCAGGCACCTATAAAGGTATATATAAATCCTACAGAAGTTTGAGTTCCCCTTATAAGTTGTTTTACAGTAACAAATACCGTTACTTTGGTTAGGTTTTGCAAACAATGAGGAAGTCTAGTGGAAGAGGTCGTGGCCGTGGGCGGTCATTGTCAGCTGGTAATGATGGTAGTGGTGGTGGAGCATCAGGTGGTCGTGGTAAAAGCAGTACAACACCTAAGTCTCGAGTTGTTGAGCCAGGTTCGTTGTCTGGCTACACAAGGCCTCGAACGCTCTCTTTCCTGGGAGTAGGAAAACCACCTTTGAACCCTGAGCAGGAGGAACAAGTATTGGCTTTCATTGCTGACTCTGCCTCTAGCTCTTTCGCCTCCTCCTCGGAAAGTGCCAAATGTCAGAGCAGTGCATCGTCAGTGGATGCTCCCGGAACAAGTCGCTTCCTTGTGTCCTTCACCCAGAACAACAGTGAAGGATGCGTCAGTCGACAGAACAGGTTACTCCATGGAGCTCTTTACACATACCGTTCCTGGGTTAGACAGTGAAACAGTTAACAGGCCATGCCCATTAGACGTTGAATCGGACATGGAGTGCACAGCTGCATAGCCACAGCCAGATTACTATGCTGTTCCTTTGACTCAGACCAGAACATTGCCCTTGCAGTGTACTGAGGCAGAATCAAACCCAGCGGAGACTATGGTGCCCCGTAACGAACGCAATACCACCGGCTTACACGGTGACACAGACGAAGTTGCACACGACATAGAAGAGGAGGTCATAGATGACCCAGTTGTTGACCCCGATTGGCAGCCATTGGGGGAACAGGGTGCAGGCGGCAGTAGTTCTGAAGTGGAGGAGCCGCAGCAGGCATCAACATCACAACAGGTTCCATCTGCCGGGCCCGTATCTGGCCAAAAACGCATGGCAAAACCAGTTGGAGGACAGCGTGGCCATCCGGTTAAAGAAGCTCAGTCTGCAATGCCTGAAAAGGTATCCGATAGTAGAAAAGAGTGCAGTCTGGCATTTTTTTAAACAACATCCAAATGATCAGCGCAGAGTCATCTGTCACAAATGTTCAACTAACTTAAGCAGAGGTCAGAATCTTAAAAGTCTAAATACAAGTTGCATGCATAGACATTTATCCACCATGCATTTGCAAGCATGGACTAACTACCAAACGTCCCTAAAGGTTGCAGCACCCTCGGCCAATGAAGCTAGTCAGCAACGCTACATCCCTTCCCTCCCTGTAAACCCACCATTTCCCGCACCACCTGCAGTATCTGTGCAGCTTTCATCGCCAGGCCAAAGCAGTCAGGGAATCACCATTTTCGCAGTAGGAAACACTGCATGTAGGGCACCGGCAAGAATACCATCTCCAACCCTCTCTCAGTCACCCATGTCCACCGGCACCCCCGCTAGTTCAACCGTATGCAGCTCTCCAGTCCAGCTCACCCTTCATGAGACTCTCGTTAGGAAAAGGAAGTACTCATCCTCGCATCCGCGTACACAGGGTTTGAACGCCCACATAATCTCATTAGAGATGATGCCCTACCGGTTAGTTGAAAGCGAAGCTATCAAAGCGCTGATGGACTACGCTGTACCACGCTACGAGCTACCCAGTCGACACTTCTTTTCTAGAAAAGCCATCCCAGCCCTACAACAGCATGTTAAAGACCGCATCGTCCATGCACTCAGGCAGTTTGTGACTACAAAGGTGCACCTGACAACAGATGCATGGACCAGTAGGCATGGCCAGGGACGTTACGTGTCCATCACGGCACACTGGGTGAATGTGGTGGATGCAGGGTCCACAGGGGACAGCAATATTGGGACAGTTCTGCCTAGCCCACGGTCAAGGAAAGAGTTGGCTGTAGGCGTTCGCCCCCCCTCCTCCTCTTCCTCCTCCTCCTGCAGAAGCGAGAGCTCGTCCACAGACCGCAGTCGCACATCCACTCCATCCACAGCTGCCACTGTTGCACACCAGGTGTGCCATTATGGGACAGCTAGTGGCAAGCATCAGCAGGCTGTATTGGCAATGAAGTGTTTGGGCAACAACAGACACACCGCAGAAGTTCTGTCCGAGTTCTTGCAGAAAGAAACTCAGTCATGGCTGGGCACTTTACATCTTGAGGCAGGCAAGGTAGTGAGTGATAACGGAAGAAATTTCATGGCTTCCATAGCCCTTTCCCAACTGAAACACATTCCTTGCCTGGCTCACACCTTAAACCTGGTGGTGCAGTGCTTCCTGAAAAGTTATCCGGGGTTACCCGACCTGCTCCTCAAAGTGCGCAGACTTTGCTCGCATGTCCGCCGTTCGCCCATACACTCCAGCCGTATGCAGAACTATCAGCGTTCTTTGAACCTTCCTCAGCATTGCCTAATCATCGACGTTGCAACAAGGTGGAACTCCACACTACACATGCTTCAGAGAGTGTGCGAACAGAGGCGTGCTGTTATGTATTTGTGGGAGGATACACGGGCAGGCAGTTGGATGGCAGACATGGAGTTGTCAGGTGTGCAGTGGTCGAAGCTACAAGACCTGTGTCAAGTCCTTCAGTGTTTTGAGGAATGCACACGGCTGGTTAGTGCAGACAACGCCAAAATTAGCATGAGCATCCCCCTAATGCGTCTGCTGATGCAAAGTTTGACGCACACAAAGGAGCAGGCGTCTGCAGCCGAGGAAGAGGAAAGCCTTGATGACAGTCAGCCATTGTCCGGTCAGGGCCGTGTAGAGGACGCGGTAGCGGGCGAAGAGGAGGAGGAGGACGAGGAGGATGATAGGGATGAGTACTTTTTTAATGAGGAAGCTTCTCCTGGGCCAACAGAAATTAGTGGCGTTGCAAGGCCGGGTTCTGTTTTTTTAAGGGAGACAAGTGACGTAGATTTGCCTGTAACTGCCCCTCAAACCAGCAGAACGGCAGATTTGACAACTGGAACTTTGGCCCACATGGTGGGATTATGCCTTACGTATCCTCAAAAGGGACCCGCGCATTATTAAAATGATGAGCGATGACGATTACTGGTTGGCCTGCATCCTTGACCCTCGCTATAAAGGCAAATTGCAAAATATTATGCCACATGAGAACCTCGAACAAATATTAGCAACCAAACAAGCTACTCTTGTAGACCATTTGATTCAGGCATTCCCAGCACACAGCGCCGGTGATGGTTCTCACACAAGCTGCAGGGGGCTACAGGGCAGAGGTGTTAGAGGTGCACAGATCAGAAGTGGCGTTGGACAGAGGGGTTTTCTGACCAGGTTGTGGAGTGATTTCGCAATGACCGCAGACAGGACAGGTACTGCAGCATCTATTCAAAGTGACAGGAGACAACATTTGTCCAGTATGGTTACTAACTATTTTTCATCCCTTATCGATGTTCTCCCTCAACCGTCATTCCCATTTGATTACTGGGCATCCAAATTAGACACCTGGCCTGAATTGGCAGAATATGCATTGCAGGAGCTTGCTTGTCCAGCAGCTAGTGTGCTATCAGAAAGAGTATTCAGTGCTGCTGGTTCAATATTAACCGAAAAAAGGACTCGTCTGGCTACCCAAAATGTGGATGATCTCACCTTCATTAAAATGAACCACTCCTGGATTTCAAATTATTTTGTCCCACCTTTCCCGGCTGACACCTAGCTTTCCTATAAAATGGTCTTGCTTGTGGACTGGTCTTACTGAGTGTTCCAATCTCTTAATTTGCAGCAGCTGTTTGTCCAGCATACGACTTGTTTACACCTCCCTCAATGGGAAAATTCCCCCCACGGGGCCGTGGTCTCGCCACTTGGTGCAAGCACCCATTACAGTGCTGTTTGTCTGAAGAGGTGGGTGTGCCCGCTTTTGGTCGACAGCACTGCCACTGGGTCCCTCATAGTACAATGAAGTGTCTCTGGCGGTGGTGGTGCGCACCCAACATCAGACACACCGTTGTAACATGAGGGGCCCTGGGACGGTACCGCCGGCCACAAGAGAGTTCCCCCCCCAGCTCAAACTGTGCTCTACCACGTGCAAAATTATCTCGCACAGCTCCACCAATGTTTAGTCTATGCGCTGACATCATTCAATGCCTGGCACTGACAATACCAATTTGTTGACATCTATGATGCTAGTTAAAGTAGTCTGGGTCAGTGTCCTATATTGACACCAGTAAATACTTACTGCCAAATTACTTTGTCAGAAACTCAGCAGATGAGCCCACCCCTGTACCTAAGTATGTCACACTTTTTTTTTGGTTGTTTTGCGAGACATTAACATCTATTTATTTTTTGTGAGTACTAACTGTGTCAGACGCTCCTTGCAATCCTCCTCCGCTGACCACAATGCTGCCTGTGTATCCATGTAACCGATTTAAAACTGCCTGTTTTTTTTGGTGCACCTGCACCCAATATTCTAAGCACTCTGTAACGGACTATTTTCTTTATATGTTTCATGGATTTGTTTTTTATGTTCTGTATTTTATCTAATAAACTTACCTTTTTGATTAAATTACATCTTTTATGAGCTTGTTTATACTTCAAATCTTTGTGGTTGTTAATGACCACAATGCTGCCTGTGTATCCATGTAACCAATTTAAAACTGCCATGAGTCTATTTTTTGTTATTTCAGGCCTTCTTTAACCTGTCTGCGGTCCCTCCTTGCAATACTCCTCCACTGACCACAATGCTGCCTGTGTATCCATGTAACCAATTTAAAACTGCCTTGAGCCTATTTTTTTGTTATTTTAGGCCTTCATTAGCCTGTCTGCGGGCCTTCATTAGCCTGTCTGCGGGCCTTCATTAGCCTGTCTGCGGTCCCTCCTTGCAATACTCCTCCGCTGACCACAATGCTGCCTGTGTATCCATGTAACCAATTTAAAACTGCCTTGAGCCTATTTTTTGTTATTTTAGGCCTTCGTTAGCCTGTCTGCGGTCCCTCCTTGCAATACTCCTCCACTGACCACAATGCTGCCTGTGTATCCATGTAACCGATTTAAAACTGCCTTGAGCCTATTTTTTGTTATTTTAGGCCTTCATTAGCCTGTCTGCGGGCCTTCATTAGCCTGTCTGCGGGCATTCATTAGCCTGTCTGCGGTGCCTCCTTGCAATACTCCTCCAATGACCACAATGCTGCCTGTGTATCCATGTAACCGATTTAAAACTGCCATGAGCCTATTTTTTGTGATTTTAGGCCTGTGTTAGCCTGTCTGCGGTCCCTCCTTGCAATACTCCTCCACTGACCACAATGCTGCCTGTGTATCCATGTAACCGATTTAAAACTGCCTTGAGCCTATTTTTTGTTATTTTAGGCCTTCATTAGCCTGTCTGCGGGCCTTCATTAGCCTGTCTGCGGTCCCTCCTTGCAATACTCCTCCAATGACTACAATGCTGCCTGTGTATCCATGTAACCAATTTAAAACTGCCATGAGCCTATTTTTTGATATTTTAGGCCTTCGTTAGCCTGTCTGCGGGCCTTCATTAGCCTGTCTGCGGGCCTTCATTAGCCTGTCTGCGGTCCCTCCTTGCAATACTCCTCCGCTGACCACAATGCTGCCTGTGTATCCATGTAACCGATTTAAAACTGCCTTGAGCCTAATTTTTGTTATTTTAGGCCTTCATTAGCCTGTCTGTGGGCCTTCATTAGCCTGTCTGCGGGCCTTCATTAGCCTGTCTGCGGTCCCTCCTTGCAATACTCCTCCGCTGACCACAATGCTGCCTGTGTATCCATGTAACCGATTTAAAACTGCCTTGAGCCTAATTTTTGTTATTTTAGGCCTTCATTAGCCTGTCTGCGGGCCTTCATTAGCCTGTCTGCGGGCCCTCCTTGCAATACTCCTCCAATGACCACAATGCTGCCTGTGTATCCATGTAACCGATTTAAAACTGCCATTAGCCTTTTTTTTGTTATTTTAGGCCTTCGTTAGCCTGTCTGCGGTCCCTCCTTACAATACTCCTCCACTGACCACAATGCTGCCTGTGTATCCATGTAACCGATTTAAAACTGCCTTGAGCCTATTTTTTGTTATTTTAGGCCTTCATTAGCCTGTCTGCGGGCCTTCATTAGCCTGTCTGCGGTCCCTCCCTGCAATACTCCTCCAATGACCACAATGCTGCCTGTGTATCCATGTAACCAATTTAAAACTGCCATGAGCCTATTTTTTGTTATTTTAGGCCTTCGTTAGCCTGTCTGCGGTCCCTCCTTGCAATACTCCTCCACTGACCACAATGCTGCCTGTGTATCCATGTAACCGATTTAAAACTGCCTTGAGCCTAATTTTTGTTATTTTAGGCCTTCAGTAGCCAGTCTGCGGGCCTTCATTAGCCTGTCTGCGGTCCCTCCTTGCAATACTCCTCCGCTGACCACAATGCTGCTTGTGTATCCATGTAACCGATTTAAAACTGCCTTGAGCCTATTTTTTTATTTTAGGCCTTCATTAGCCTGTCTGCGGGCCTTCATTAGCCTGTCTGCGGTCCCTCCTTGCAATACTCCTCCAATGACCACAATGCTGCTTGTGTATCCATGTAACCGATTTAAAACTGCCTTGAGCCTATTATTTTGTTATTTTAGGCCTTCATTAGCCTGTCTGCGGGCCTTCATTAGCCTGTCTGCGGTCCCTCCTTGCAATACTCCTCCGATGACCACAATGCTGCCTGTGTATCCATGTAACCGATTTAAAACTGCCTTGAGCCTAATTTTTGTTATTTTAGGCCTTCATTAGCCTGTCTGCAGGCCTTCATTATCCTGTCTGTGGTCCCTCCTTGCAATACTGCTCCGCTGACCACAATGCTGCCTGTGTATCCATGTAACCGATTTAAAACTGCCATGAGCCTATTTTTTGTTATTTTAGGCCTTCGTTAGCCTGTCTGCGGTCCCTCCTTGCAATACTCCTCCACTGACCACAATGCTGCCTGTGTATCCATGTAACCGATTTAAAACTGCCTTGAGCCTATTTTTTGTTATTTTAGGCCTTCATTAGCCTGTCTGCGGGCCTTCATTAGCCTGTCTGCGGGCATTCATTAGCCTGTCTGCGGTGCCTCCTTGCAATACTCCTCCAATGACCACAATGCTGCCTGTGTATCCATGTAACCGATTTAAAACTGCCATGAGCCTATTTTTTGTGATTTTAGGCCTGTGTTAGCCTGTCTGCGGTCCCTCCTTGCAATACTCCTCCACTGACCACAATGCTGCCTGTGTATCCATGTAACCGATTTAAAACTGCCTTGAGCCTATTTTTTGTTATTTTAGGCCTTCATTAGCCTGTCTGCGGGCCTTCATTAGCCTGTCTGCGGTCCCTCCTTGCAATACTCCTCCAATGACTACAATGCTGCCTGTGTATCCATGTAACCAATTTAAAACTGCCATGAGCCTATTTTTTGATATTTTAGGCCTTCGTTAGCCTGTCTGCGGGCCTTCATTAGCCTGTCTGCGGGCCTTCATTAGCCTGTCTGCGGTCCCTCCTTGCAATACTCCTCCGCTGACCACAATGCTGCCTGTGTATCCATGTAACCGATTTAAAACTGCCTTGAGCCTAATTTTTGTTATTTTAGGCCTTCATTAGCCTGTCTGTGGGCCTTCATTAGCCTGTCTGCGGGCCTTCATTAGCCTGTCTGCGGTCCCTCCTTGCAATACTCCTCCGCTGACCACAATGCTGCCTGTGTATCCATGTAACCGATTTAAAACTGCCTTGAGCCTAATTTTTGTTATTTTAGGCCTTCATTAGCCTGTCTGCGGGCCTTCATTAGCCTGTCTGCGGGCCCTCCTTGCAATACTCCTCCAATGACCACAATGCTGCCTGTGTATCCATGTAACCGATTTAAAACTGCCATTAGCCTTTTTTTTGTTATTTTAGGCCTTCGTTAGCCTGTCTGCGGTCCCTCCTTACAATACTCCTCCACTGACCACAATGCTGCCTGTGTATCCATGTAACCGATTTAAAACTGCCTTGAGCCTATTTTTTGTTATTTTAGGCCTTCATTAGCCTGTCTGCGGGCCTTCATTAGCCTGTCTGCGGTCCCTCCCTGCAATACTCCTCCAATGACCACAATGCTGCCTGTGTATCCATGTAACCAATTTAAAACTGCCATGAGCCTATTTTTTGTTATTTTAGGCCTTCGTTAGCCTGTCTGCGGTCCCTCCTTGCAATACTCCTCCACTGACCACAATGCTGCCTGTGTATCCATGTAACCGATTTAAAACTGCCTTGAGCCTAATTTTTGTTATTTTAGGCCTTCAGTAGCCAGTCTGCGGGCCTTCATTAGCCTGTCTGCGGTCCCTCCTTGCAATACTCCTCCGCTGACCACAATGCTGCTTGTGTATCCATGTAACCGATTTAAAACTGCCTTGAGCCTATTTTTTTATTTTAGGCCTTCATTAGCCTGTCTGCGGGCCTTCATTAGCCTGTCTGCGGTCCCTCCTTGCAATACTCCTCCAATGACCACAATGCTGCTTGTGTATCCATGTAACCGATTTAAAACTGCCTTGAGCCTATTATTTTGTTATTTTAGGCCTTCATTAGCCTGTCTGCGGGCCTTCATTAGCCTGTCTGCGGTCCCTCCTTGCAATACTCCTCCGATGACCACAATGCTGCCTGTGTATCCATGTAACCGATTTAAAACTGCCTTGAGCCTAATTTTTGTTATTTTAGGCCTTCATTAGCCTGTCTGCAGGCCTTCATTATCCTGTCTGTGGTCCCTCCTTGCAATACTGCTCCGCTGACCACAATGCTGCCTGTGTATCCATGTAACCGATTTAAAACTGCCATGAGCCTATTTTTTGTTATTTTAGGCCTTCGTTAGCCTGTCTGCGGTCCCTCCTTGCAATACTCCTCCACTGACCACAATGCTGCCTGTGTATCCATGTAACCGATTTAAAACTGCCATGAGCCTATTTTTTGTTATTTTAGGCCTTCAGTAGCCAGTCTGCGGGCCTTCATTAGCCTGTCTGCGGTCCCTCCTTGCAATACTCCTCCGCTGACCACAATGCTGCTTGTGTATCCATGTAACCGATTTAAAACTGCCTTGAGCCTAATTTTTGTTATTTTAGGCCTTCAGTAGCCAGTCTGCGGGCCTTCATTAGCCTGTCTGCGGTCCCTCCTTACAATACTCCTCCACTGACCACAATGCTGCCTGTGTATCCATGTAACCAATTTAAAACTGCCTTGAGCCTATTTTTTGTTATTTTAGGCCTTCATTAGCCTGTCTGCGGGCCTTCATTAGCCTGTCTGCGGTCCCTCCTTGCAATACTCCTCCACTGACCACAATGCTGCCTGTCTATCCATGTAACCGATTTAAAACTGCCTTGAGCCTATTTTTTGTTATTTTAGGCCTTTGTTAGCCTGTCTGCGGTCCCTCCTTGCAATCCTCCTCCGCTGACCACACCAATGCTGCCCGTGTACCCCTGGAACCTATTTAAAAGTTCATAGAGCCTATTTATATATTTTATTTAATATTAATAAAGCCATGATGGACTACGCTGTACCACGCTACAAGCTAACCAGTCGACACTTCTTTTGCGAGAAAAGCCATCCCAACCCTCCACCAGCATGTAAAAGACCGCATTGTCCATGCACTCTGGCAATCTGTGAGTACAAATGTGCACCTGACAACAGACGCATGGACCTGTAGGCATGGCCACGGAAGGTTACGTGTCCATTATGACGCAATGGGTTAATGTGGTGGATGCATGGTCCACAGGGGACAGCCTACTAAGTCTGTCTGCAGTCCCTAATTCAAATTGTCCTCCACTGTCTAAATCTGAGCTTCAACCTTCTGGCTCTCCTTAAGTGCTTTTTTAAAAAAAATTGGTGGTTGGGGCCTAATACCTCTGTTTGCCGCTCACTGGTGTTTGTCCTCAACCGTATAAAGCTGAGCTTCAACCTTCCGGCTTTTGGCCTATAGTATCAGATATTAAACAGCATTTGGCCTTCAACTTTGGTTGCGGCCTACTAACGGTGTCTGCCGCTCCCTGGTGTTTGTCCTCAACTGTATAAAGCTGAGCTTCAACCTTCTGGCTCTCATTAAGTGCTGTTTTTTAAAAAAATGGTGGTTAGGGCCTACTAACGGTGTCTGCCGCTCCCTGGTGTTTGTCTTGTCCTCAACTGAATAAAGCTGAGCTTCAACCTTCTGGCTCTCATTAAGTGCTGTTTTTTAAAAAAATTGGTGGTTAGGGCCTACTAACGGTGTCTGCCGCTCCCTGGTGTTTGTCCTCAACTGTATAAAGCTGAGCTTCAACCTTCTGGCTCTCATTAAGTGCTTTTTTTAAAGAAATTGGTGTTTGGGGCCTAATACCTCTGTTTGCCGCTCCCTGTTGTTTGTCCTCAACTGTATGAAGCTGAGCTTCAACCTTCTGGCTTTCGGCCTATAGTATCAGATATTAAACAGCATTTGGCCTTCAACTTTGGTTGCGGCCTACTAACGGTGTCTGCCGCTCCCTGGTGTTTGTCCTCAACTGTATAAAGCTGAGCTTCAACCTTCTGGCTCTCATTAAGTGTTGTTTTTTTAAAAAGCTTGGTGGTTACGGCCTACTAACGGTGTCTACCGCTCCCTGGTGTTGACCTCAACTGAATAAAGCTGAGCTTCAACCTTCTGGCTCTCATTAAGTGCTGTTTTTTAAAAAGCTTGGTGGTTACGGCCTACTAACGGGGTCTGCCGCTCCCTGGTGTTGTCCTCCACTGTATAAAGCTGAGCTTTAGTCTTTAGGCTTTTGGCCTATAGTAGCAGATATTAAACTGCATTTGGCCTACTAGTGTGGTTGGGCCCTTAAAACAGTGTCTGCTGCTCCTGGGTTTGCTACTCCACTGAACAAAGCAATGCCGCCTGTTTAGTCCTGTTACCAATTTTGAACTGCATTTAGCCTACTTTATTCTTTGGCCCTATATCTGTGTTTCCTCCTCATCCTGCCCATTGCCCAGCCACTGCTAGATGAGTCTGCTGGTACATTGACCTAGACCACTACATTCCCCTTGCACTCTACACAGCCAGAATCTGACCCTGCTGAAAGTAAGGTTCCCCTTCCCGCATGTTATACCACCTTACACAGGGACAAAGAGGAAGGTGCAGTTGAAAGTGCAGGTTCCTTCATCAGGTGGGGGGGCATACTCGTTGGCGACGTCACTGGCACAGGGCCCCTCAGAGTACGCAAAAGTGTCGCTGCTGGTGGGAGGCGCCCCCACCGTGCAAACACACCACTGTACTTTGAGGGGCCCTGTGCCAGTGCCAATGCCAACGAGTGGGCCCCCCTGCTTGCTTAGGATCACAGCACTTGCAAACTTGACATACTTACCTCTCACTGCTCCACCGCCGTGACGTAGTCCACGTTTCCTGGGGCCACTAAAACCTTGAACCAGCCCTACCCCCCACAACTTTTGCCAAATGACCCCCAATTTCCAATGCCCAACTATTATTATAAAGTTAATTAAGATTGACAAGCTTCAGAAACAAGAATGGATGTTTTTGGCATTAAAATGGGCACTGTAGGTGTTTTCCTGGCCTCCACTCACTGTCGACTATGCTTCCCTATTGACTTGCATTGGGTTTCATGTTTCGGTCGATCCCCGACTTTTAGCGATAATCTGCCGACTGCACTCGACTCGACTCTGGACAAAGTCGGGTTTCGCAAAACCCGACTCGATCTTAAAAAAATGAAAGTCGCTCAACCCTACTCTTCAGGATTCGGGACCTACTATATTTTCCTCAGATGAATTTGCAGTATACACAGCACTGTAGCATACATTTTTGAATACTTGGTGTTATGATTCAGCTGTTGGGTTACCGACTACCAGGGGCTTATTCCCTGTCCCTAACACTAGGGGGCACCCTATCTCGCCCTATTCCCCAGGATATTTCTGAAACTGAAGATGCTGGGGTCTCCACACTTGCCTTATCTTCTCATTCAGTCCTCTATCTGTTCTCTTTCCCCATCAAAGGAAGAGAGGTGCTGCCGTGCATCGCAGTACACCAAGCCGACAAACAAAGCAACACGAACAAAGGTAACTGAAAATACTAGGCATACAACTATTCACTCACATATAACAGAGGAATGCACTGAGGAGTGGAGGACAGGGAAAAACCAAAGTAATAGGAAGGAAAGGAATTATCACACTTACAAACCCACGCAACAGTCACAGATTACTCCTCCAAACTACTTCTCATATAAAGACCTCTTTTCCAAGACATGCAGACATGGACTTCAATCAGGACCCAGATAATAAATGGTATTGGAGTGGCTAACCGAGCTCAGCTGAGAGCTCAGACTCCCACAGCTCCCACAATGGCCGATTAACCCCTGTTCTGCCAAAATAAATTAATGCCATTTAAAAAGAAGGTAAATTGCTGCTTTTCAGTGCAGGAGAAGGAGCAATCAGAAGCTGCGGTTTTCTGGCTCCTCTCTGTTATGGTAAACCCATGACACTTGGGGTATCATACTCCATGGTCTGAGGCCAATCGTCCTGCATGGTTTTGAGCTGTGAGCAATACCCCCATCTGTGGATGTCAGGCACTCAGACCATCCTCATGGAGTCAGTTTCTCACCGTTTGTGCAGACACATGCACATTTGTGGCCTACTGGAGGTCATTTTGCATTACTCTGGCAGTGCTCCACCTGTTCTTCCTTGCATAAAGGCTGAGGTAGCGGTCCTGCTGCTGGGTTGTTGCCCTCCTATGGCCCACTCCATGTGTCCTGGTATACTTGCCTGTCTCTTGGTAGTGCCTCCAGCCTCTGGACACTATGCTGACAGACACAGCAAACTTTCTTGCCACAGCTCGCATTTATGTGCCATCCTGGATGAGCTGCACTACCTGAGCCACTTGTGTGGGTTGTAGAGTCCACCTCATGCTACCACAAGCATGAAAACACAAATAATATTCAAAAGTGACCAAAACATCAGCCAGAAAGCATTGGTACTGAGATGTGGTCTGTGGTCCCCACCTGCAGAACCACTCCTTTATTGAGTGTGTCTTGATAATTGCCAATAATTTCCATCTGTTGTCTATTCCATTTGCACAACAGCATGTGAAATTGATTGTCAAACGGTTTTGCTTCCTAAGTGGACAGTTTGATTTCACAGAAGTTTGATTTACTTGGAGTTATATTCTGTTGTTTAAGTGGGTTCTAGGATGTTTCGCCCCCAGCAGTTCGCCCCCAGCAGTTTGCCCCCAGCAGTTCTCCCCTGGGTACATTTTGCCCCCGCACATTTCGTCCCCAGCCTTTGGCCCCCAGGATGTTTCACCCCCGCACATTTCACCCCCGCACATTTCACCCCCAGCAGTTCACCCCCAGCAGCTTGCCCCAGAAGTTCGCCCGCAGCAGTTTGTCCCTGGGTACATTTTGCCCCCACACATTTCATACCCAGCATTTGGCCCCCAGGATGTTTCACCCCCCGCACATTTCACCCCCACACATTTCGCCCCAGCAGTTCGCCCCCAGCAGTTCGCCCCTGGGTACATTTCGCCCCTGCACATTTCATCCCCAGCATTTGGCCCCTGGATGTTTTGCACCCTACAGTTCATCCCTGGATGTTTCGCCCCCGGCAGTTTGCCCCAGATATTTGAACCCTTGTGGTTAATGAATTCCCGTCCGTCATCAATGTTTCCCCAGCATTTGGCCCCCGGATGATTCGCCCCCACACATTTCGTCCCCAGCAATTGGCCCCCAGGATGTTTCGCCCCTGCACATTTCACCCCCACACATTTCGCCCCCAGCAGTTCACCCCCAGCAGTTTGCCCCTGGGTACATTTCGCCCCTGCACATTTCGTCCCCAGCATTTGACCCCTGAATGTTTTGCCTCCTACAGTTCACCCCTGGATATTTCACCCCCGGCAGTTCACCCCAGATGTTTGTACCCTTGTGATTCATGAATTTCCATCCATCATCAATATTTCACCTTCAGCCGTTCGCCCCCGGCAGTTTGCCCCCAGATGTTTGTACCCTTGTGGTTCATGAATTCCCATCCATCATCAATATTTCGCCTCCAGCCGTTCACCCCTGGCAGTTCGCCCCCAGATGTTTGTACCCTTGTGCTTCATGAATTCCTTTCCATCATCAATATTTCACCCCCAGAAGTTTGCCCCCGGCAGTTCGCCCCGGATGTTTGTACCCTTGTGGTTCATGAATTCCCATCCATCATCAATAATTTGCCCCCAGCAGTTTTCCCCCGGCAGTTCACCTATGGGTGTTTGTACCCTTGTGGTTCATGAATTCCTGTCTGTCATCAGTTTTGCCCCCAGCAGTTCACCCCCGGCAGTTCGCCCTCGGATGTTTGTACTCTTGTGGTTCATGAATTCCCGTCCGTCATCAATGTTTCGCCCCCAGCAGTTTGCCCCCAGCAGATCGCCCCCAGATGTTTCACCATCGAATGTTTCTCCTACAGCATTTTGTCCTTGGATGTGTCGCTATCTGATATTTCGCACCTCACATTTTGACCCCAGATGTTTCACCCTCAACTTTTGGGGTCAACATGCTGGGATCAAAACATCTAGGGCTTAACATACCTGGGGTAAAATATACAGGACCCCAATTGCTGGGGATTCCTGTGGCTGCCTCTTCGGCAGCTCACCCAGTGTCTCTTCTGGCTGACCTTAAAGGAGTAGTATCACCTTAGATCAAAAAAATGGACATACTTACCTGTCACAGCTGCAGCTCCTTGGGTCACGGAGTGCAGTCTAGCAGTTCTGTTGTGAAATCTGTTTTTGGGCTCCATCTAGTGGTCACAAGCGGTACTGTGTAGTGTTGTCTTTCTGCAGGTTGGCAGCATCAGCTGGTTCGTTATCCTTGGTTGGTTTCCTATTTAGTTCACCTGGATACTCAGTTCCTTGCCTGCTCTCAATGTATTCAGTGCTCTTCAGATTCCTTGTGACTACCTTGCTCCCAGTCTCTCCAAGACAAGCTAAGTTTTTGTTTGATCATTTTTTGATTATCAGCATTTATTATGTTTTTAGTCCAGCTCGCTAAAATCTGATTTCCTCGCTTGCTGGTTGCTCTAGGGGACTGAGTTTCTCCCCCCCACACCGTTAGTTGGTGCGAGGGTTCTTGAAATCTCAGTGTGGATATTTTGTAAGGGTTTTTTACTGACCACACAGACCCCTTTACTATTTTCTGCTATCTAGTATTAGTGGGCCTCATTTGCTAAATCTGTTTTCACCCCTGTGTATGTGCCTTCCTCTTACCTCACCGTTATTATATGTTGGGGGCTTCTATTTCTTTGGGAATTATTTCTCTGGAGGCAAGAGAGGTCTTTCTTTCTCTCTAGGGGTAGTTAGTTCCTCAGGCTGGCTCGAGACGTCTAGGATTTTTAGGCACGTTCACCGGCTACTTCTAGTGTGTTTGGATAGGTTCAGATTTGCGGTCAGTCCAGTTTGCCACCTCCCTAGAGCTTGTCCTATGTATGTTACTTAGCTGGAGTAATTTGTGATCCTCCAACACTAAGGATCATAACAGTAGAGCAGGCCTCAAAAGTGTTTAATGCATCGCAGAAGTGGGATAAAAAGAAGACCTGAGTACATTTTTTTTTTCCTCCCGCTTTTCCTTTGCTGCAGTCTGTTTAGCTTCTTTCATCCCCTTGAACTCTGGGTGGTTTTGAGCTCAGCTGCAGACATGAATTTTCAGACTCTGACTTCTAGTGTGGATCATCTGACTGCACGGGTGCAAAGTATTCAGGATTTTGTTATTCATAGCCCTATGTCAGAACCAAAGATACCCATTCCTGAATTGTTTTCTGGTGAAAGATAGATCTAGGTTTCTAAACTTTAAGAATAATTGTAAGTTATTTCTATCTCTGAGACCTCGTTCCTCTGGTGATTCCGCTCAGCAAGTTAAAATTGTTATCTCCTTGTTGCGTGGCGACCCTCAAGATTGGGCTTTCTCTCTGGCGCCAGGAGATCCTGCATTGCTTAATGTAGATGCATTTTTTCTGGCTCTTGGGCTGCTTTATGAGGAGCCTAATCTTGAGAATCAGGCAGAAAAAGCGTTGCTGGCTATCTCTCAAGGTCAGGATGAAGCAGGGGTATATTGTCAAAAATTTCGGAAATGGTCGGTGCTTACTCAATGGAATGAGTGTGCCTTGGCTGCAAATTTCAGAGAAGGTCTTTCTGAGGCCGTTAAGAATGTTATGGTGGGGTTTCCCACCCCTACAAGTCTGAGTGGTTCTATGGCTTTAGCCATTCAGGTTGATCGGCGTTTGCGGGAGCGCAAATCTGCTCATCCTTTGGCGGTATTTTCTGAACAGAGAACTGAGTCTATGCAATGTGACCGAACTCTGATCAGAATTGAGCGACAAAGTCATAGACGTCAAAATGGGTTGTGCTTTTACTGTGGTGATTCTACTCATGTTATCTCAGCATGCTCTAAACGCTTAAAAAAAATCGCTAATCCTGTCACCATTGGTACTATGCAGCCTAAGTTTATTTTGTCTGTTACTTTGATTTGTTCTTTGTCATCCTACCCAGTTATGGCTTTTGTGGTTTTGGGTGCTGCCCTGAATCTGATGGATTTGTCGTTTGCCAGGCGCTGTGGTTTTGTCCTGGAGCCTTTGGAATTTCCTATTCCTCTGAGGGGAATTGATGCTACGCCATTGGCTGAGAATAAGCCTCAGTATTGGACGCAAATGACCATGTGCATGACTCCCGTACATCAGGAGGTGATTCGCTTTCTTGTTCTGCATAATTTGCATGATGTTGTCGTTTTGGGTCTGCCATGGCTGCAGGCTCATAATCCAGTTTTAGATTGGAAAGCTATGTCTGTGTCAAGTTGGGGTTGTCAGGGAATTCATGGCGATGTTCCGTTGGTGTCTATTGCTTCTTCCACTCCTTCTGAGGTCCCTGAGTTTTTGTCTGACTACCAGGATGTATTTTATGAACCAAGGTCCAGTGCCCTGCCCCCTCATAGGGATTGTGACTGTGCTATAAATTTAATTCCTGGTAGTAAATTCCCTAAGGGACGACTTTTTAATCTGTCTATACCAGAGCATGCCGCGATGCGGAGTTATATAAAGGAGTCTTTGGAGAAGGGACATATTCGCCCATCCTCTTCCCCTCTTGGTGCAGGATTTTTTTTTGTGGCCAAGAAGGACGGTTCGTTGAGACCTTGTATAGATTATCGTCTTCTGAATAAAATCACAGTCAAATTTCAGTATCCTTTACCACTATTGTCTGATTTGTTTGCTCGGATTAAGGGTGCCAGTTGGTTCACCAAGATAGATCTCCGTGGTGCGTATAACCTTGTGCGCATTAAGCAGTGAGATGAATGGAAAACAGCATTAAATATGCCTGAAGGCCATTTTGAGTACTTGGTGATGCCTTTTGGACTCTCTAATGCTCCTTCTGTGTTTCAGTCTTTCATGCATGACATCTTCTGAGAATATCTGGATAAATTTATGATTGTTTATCTGGATGACATTTTGGTCTTTTCTGATGATTGGGAGTCCCATGTGAAGCAGGTCAGGATGGTGTTTCAGGTCCTGCATGCTAATGCTTTATTTGTGAAGGGCTCAAAATGCCTCTTCGGAGTACAGAAGGTCTCCTTTTTGGGTTTTATTTTTTCTCCTTCTACTGTGGAGATGGACCCAGTCAAGGTCCAGGCTATTCATGACTGGACTCAGCCCACGTCTGTTAACCCCTTCACCCCCAAGGGTGGTGTGCACGTTAATGACCGGGCCAATTTTTACAATTCTGACCACTGTCCCTTTATGAGGTTATAACTCTGGAACGCTTCAACGGATCTTGGCTATTCTGACATTGTTTTCTCGTGACATATTGTACTTCATGATAGTGGTAAAATTTCTTTGATATTACCTGCATTTATTTGCAAAAAAAATGGAAGTTTGGCGAAAATTTTGAAAATTTTGCAATTTTCCAACTTTGAATTTTTATGCCCTTAAATCACAGAGATATGTCACACAAAATACTTAACAAGTAACATTTCCCACATGTCTACTTTACATCAGCACAATTTTGGAACCAAAATTTTTTTTTGTTAGGGAGTTATAAGGGTTAAAAGTTGACCAGCAATTTCTCATTTTTACAACACCATTTTTTTTGAGGGACCACATCTCATTTGAAGTCATTTTGAGGGGTCTATATGATAGAAAATACCCAAGTGTGACACCATTCTAAAAACTGCACCCCTCAAGGTGCTCAAAACCACATTCAAGAAGTTTATTAACCCTTCTGGTGCTTCACAGGAATTTTTGGAATGTTTAAATAAAAATGAACATTTAACTTTTTTTCACAAAAAATTTACTTCAGCTCCAATTTGTTTTATTTTACCAAGGGTAACAGGAGAAAATGGACCCCAAAAGTTGTTGTATAATTTGTCCTGAGTACGCGGATACCCCATATGTGGGGGTAAACCACTGTTTGGGCGCATGACAGAGCTCGGAAGCGAAGGAGCGCCATTTGACTTTTCAATGCAAAATTGACTGGAATTGAGATGGGACGCCATGTTGCGTTTGGGGAGCCCCTGATGTGCCTAAACATTGAAACCCCCCACAAGTGACACCATTTTGGAAAGTAGACCCCCTAAGGAACTTATCTAGAGGTGTGGTGAGCACTTTGACCCACCAAGTGCTTCAAAGAAGTTTATAATGCAGAACCGTAAAAATAAAAAATCATATTTTTTCACAAAAATTATTTTTCGCCCCCAATTTTTTATTTTTCCAAGGGTAAGAGAAGAAATTGGACCCCAAAAGTTGTTGTACAATTTGTCCTGAGTACGCTGATACCCCATATGTGGGGATAAACCACTGTTTGGGCGCATGGGAGACCTCGGAAGGGAAGGAGCGCCGTTTGACTTTTCAATGCAAAATTGACAGGAATTGAGATGGGACGTCATGTTGCGTTTGTAGAGCCCCTGATGTGCGTAAACATTGAAACCCCCCACAAGTGACACCATTTTGGAAAGTAGACCCCCTAAGGAACTTATCTAGATGTGTTTTGAGTGCTTTGACCCACCAAGGGCTTCACAGAAGTTAATAATGCAGAGCCGTAAAAATAAAACAAAAATTTTTTCCCACAAAAATTATTTTTCAGCCCCCAGTTTTGTATTTTCCCGAGGGTAACAGGAGAAATTGGACCCCAAAATTTGTTGTCCAATTTGTCCTGAGTGCGCTGATACCCCATATGTGGGGGGAACCACCGTTTGGATGCATGGGAGGGCTCGGAAGTGAAGGAGCGCCATTTGGAATGCAGACTTAGATGGAATGGTCTGCAGGCGTCACATTGCGTTTGCAGAGCCCCTAATGTACCCAAACAGTAGAAACCCCCCACAAGTGACACCATGTTGGAAAGTAGACCCCGTAAGGAACTTATCTAGATGTGTGGTGAGTGCTTTGACCCACCAAGGGCTTCACAGAAGTTAATAATGCAGAGCCGTAAAAATAAAACAAAAATTTTTTCCCACAAAAATTATTTTTCAGCCCCCAGTTTTGTATTTTCCCGAGGGTAACAGGAGAAATTGGACCCCAAACTTTGTTGTCCAATTTGTCCTGAGTGCGCTGATACCCCATATGTGGGGGGGAACCACCGTTTGGACGCATGGAAGGGCTCGGAAGTGAAGGAGCGCCATTTGGAATGCAGACTTAGATGGAATGGTCTGCAGGCGTCACATTGCGTTTGCAGAGCCCCTAATGTACCTAAACAGTAGAAACCCCCCACAAGTGACACCATGTTGGAAAGTAGACCCCCTAAGGAACTTATCTAGATGTGTGGTGAGTGCTTTGACCCACCAAGTGCTTCACAGAAGTTTATAATGCAGAGCCGTAAAAAAAAAAAAACTTTTTTCCCACAAAAATTATTTTTCAACCCCCAGTTTTGTATTTTTCCGAGGGTAACAGGAGAAATTGGACCCCAAAAGTTGTTGTCCAATTTGTCCTGAGTGTGCTGATACCCCATATGTGGGGGGAACCACCGTTTGGATGCATGGGAGGGCTCGGAAGGGAAGGAGCGCCATTTGGAATGCAGACTTAGATGGAATGGTCTGCAGGCGTCACATTGCGTTTGCAGAGCCCCTAATGTACCTAAACAGTAGAAGCCCCGCACAAGTGACCCCATTTTGGAAACTAGACCCCCCAAGGAACTTATCTAGATGTGTTGTAAGAACTTTGAACCCCCAAGTGTTTCACTACAGTTTAAAAAAATAAAATCTTTTTTTTTCCCACAAAAATTATTTTTTAGCCCCCAGTTTTGTATTTTCCCAGGGGTAACAGGAGAAATTGGACCCCAAAGGTTGTTGTCCTATTTGTCCTGAGTACGCTGATACCCCATATGTTGGGGTAAACCCCTGTTTGGGCACACGGGAGAGCTCGGAAGGGAAGGAGCACTGTTTTACTTTTTCAACGCAGAATTGGCTGGAATTGAGATCGGACGCCATGTCGCGTTTGGAGAGCCCCTGATGTGCCGAAACAGTGGAAACCCCCCAATTATAACTGAAACCCTAATCCAAGCACACCCCTAACCCTAATCCCAACAGTAACCCTAACCACACCTCTAACCCTGACACACCCCTAACCCTAATCCCAACCCTATTCCCAACCGTAAATGTAATCTAAACCCTAACCGTAACTTTAGCCCCAACCCTAACCCTAACTTTAGCCCCAACCCTAACTGTAGCCTTAACCCTAGCCCCAACCCTAGCCCTAACCCTAACCCTAATGGGAAAATGGAAATAAATACATTTTTTTTATTTTTCCCTAACTAAGGGGGTGATGAAGGGGGGTTTGATTTACTTTTATAGCGAGTTTTTTAGCGGATTTTTATGATTGGCAGCCGTCACACACTGAAAGACGCTTTTTATTGCAAAAAATATTTTTTGCGTTACCACATTTTGAGAGCTATAAATTTTCCATATTTTGGTCCACAGAGTCATGTGAGGTCTTGTTTTTTTGTGGGACGAGTTGACGTTTTTATTGGTAACTTTTTGGGCACGTCACATTTTTTGATCGCTTTTTATTCCGATTTTTGTGAGGCAGAATGACCAAAAACCAGCTATTCATGAATTTCTTTTGGGAGAGGCGTTTATACTGTTCCGCGTTTGGTAAAATTGATAAAGCAGTTTTATTCTTCGGGTCAGTACGATTACAGCGATACCTCATTTATATTATTTTTTTATGTTTTGGCGCTTTTATACGATAAAAACTATTTTATGGAAAAAATAATTATTTTTGCATCGCTTTATTCTCAGGACTATAACTTTTTTATTTTTTTGCTGATCACGCTGTATGGCAGCTCGTTATTTGCGGGACAAGATGACGCTTTCAGCGGTACCATGGTTATTTATATCTGTTTTTTTGATCGCGTGTTATTCCACTTTTTGTTCGGCGGTATGATAATAAAGCGTTGTTTTTTGCCTCGTTTTTTTTTTTTTTTCTTACGGTGTTTACTGAAGGGGTTAACTAGTGGGCCAGTTTTATAGGTCGGGTCATTACGGACGCGGCGATACTAAATATGTGTACTTTTATTGTTTTTTTTTTATTATTTAGATAAAGAAATGTATTTATGGGAATATTTTTTTTTTTTTCATTATTTTGGAATATTTTTTTTTTTTATATTTTTTTACACATTTGGAAAATTTTTTTTTTACTCTATTACTTTGCCCCAGGGGGGGACAATACAGATCGGTGATCTGCCAGTTTGCATAGCACTCTGACAGATCACCGATCTGCGAGAAGTGCAGGCTGCTTCACAGTGCCTGCTCTGAGCAGGCTTCTGTGAAGCCACCTCCCTCCCTGCAGGACCCGGATCCGCGGCCATCTTGGATCCGGGTCTGGAGCAGGCAGGGAGGGAGGTAAGACCCTCGCAGCAACGCGATCACATCGCGTTGCTGCGGGGGGCTGAGGGAAGCCCGCAGGGAGCCCCCTCACTGCGCGATGCTTCCCTGCACCGCCGGCACATCGCGATCATGTTTGATCGCGGTGTGCCGGGGGTTAATGTGCCGGGAGCGGTCCGTGACTGCTCCTGGCACATAGTGCCGGATGTCAGCTGCGATAGGCAGCTGACACCCGGCCGCGATCGGCCGCGCTCCCCCCGTGAGCGCCGCCGATCGCGCTGGACGTACTATCCCGTCGGCGGTCATACGGGCCCACCCCACCTCGACGGGATAGTACGTCGGATGTCAGGAAGGGGTTAAGAGTCTTCAGAAGTTCTTGGGTTTTGCTAATTTTTACCGTCGTTTCATCGCTAATTTTTCTAGCGTGGTTAAACCTTTGACGGATTTGACCAAGAAGGGTTCTGATGTGACGAATTGGTCTCCTGCGGCCGTGGAGGCCTTTCGAGAGATGAAGCACCGGTTTTCTTCAGCTCCAGTTTTATGTCAGCCAGATGTCTCTCTCCCCTTCCAGGTCGAGGTTGATGCTTCTGAGATTGGAGCAGGGGCTGTTTTGTCGCAGAGAAGCTCTGATGGCTCTGTGATGAAACCATGTGCTTTCTTTTCAAGAAAGTTTTCGCCTGCCGAGCGGAATTATGATGTTGGTAATCGGGAGTTGTTGGCTATGAAGTGGGCATTTGAGGAGTGGCGACATTGGCTCGAAGGAGCTAAACATCATGTGGTGGTCTTGACTGATCACAAAAATCTGATTTACCTTGAATCTGCCAAGCACCTGAATCCTAGACAGGCTCGTTGGTCGTTGTTTTTCTCCCATTTCAACTTCGTGGTCTCATATCTGCCTGGTTCGAAGAACGTGAAAGCTGATGCACTTTCTAGGAGTTTTGTGCCTGACTCTCCGGGAGTTTCTGAGCCGGCTGGTATTCTCAGAGAGGGAGTGATTTTGTCTGCCATTTCCCCAGATTTGCGACTAGTGCTGCAGAAATTTCAGGCGGATAGACCTGACCGTTGTCCACCAGAGAGACCAGCAGAGTTATTTCCGAGGTTCATTCTTCGGTGTGGGCGGGTCATCCTGGGATTTTTGGTACCAGAGATTTGGTGGCTAGGTCCTTCTGGTGGCCTTCCTTGTTGCGGGATGTTCGTTCCTTTGTGCAGTCTTGTGGGATTTGTGCTCGGGCTAAACCTTGCTGTTCTCGTGCCAGCAGTTTGCTTTTGCCTTTGCCTATTCCGAAAAGGCCTTGGACGCACATTTCCATGGATTTTATTTCGGATCTTCCGGTATCTCAGAAAATGTCTGTCATCTGGGTGGTGTGTGATCGTTTTTCCAAGATGGTCCATTTGGTGCCCTTGCCTAAGTTGCCTTCTTCCTCCGATTTGGTTCCTCTATTTTTTCAGAATGTGGTTCACTTGCACGGCATTCCTGAAAATATTGTGTCTGATAGAGGATCCCAGTTTGTGTCCAGGTTTTGGCGGACTTTTTGTGCTAAGATGGGCATTGATTTGTCTTTTTCGTCGGCCTTCCATCCTCAGACTAATGGCCAAACCGAGCGAACTAATCAGACGTTGGAACCTTATTTGAGATGTTTTGTTTCTGCTGATCAGGATGATTGGGTGACTTTTTTGCCATTGGCCGAGTTTGCCCTTAATAATCGGGCTAGTTCTGCTACTTTGGTTTTGCCTTTTTTCTGCAATTCTGGTTTCCATCCTCGTTTTCCTTGGGTCAGGTTGAGCCTTCTGACTGTCCTGGGGTGGATTCTGTGGTGGATAGGTTGCAGCAGATTTGGAACCATGTGGTGGACAATTTGAGGTTGTCACAAGAGAAGGCTCAGTGCTTTGCCAACCACCGCCGCGGTGTGGGTCCCCGACTTCGTGTTGGGGATTTGGTGTGGCTGTCTTCTCGGTATGTTTCTATGAAGGTCTCCCCTCCTAAATTCAAGCCTCGCTTCATCGGTCCTTATAAGATCTTGGAAATCCTTAACCAGGTGTCTTTTCGTTTGGACCTCCCAGCATCGTTTGCCATTCATAATGTGTTCCATAGGTCTTTGTTGCGGAGGTATGTGGTACCTGTGGTTCCTTCTGTTGAGCCTCCTGCTCCGGTGCTGGTCGAGGGCGAATTGGAGTACGTGGTGGAGAAGATTTTGGATTCTCGTATCTCTAGACGGAGGCTTCAGTATTTGGTGAAGTGGAAGGGCTATGGTCAGGAGGATAATTCCTGGGTTGTCACCTCTGATGTTCATGCGGCCGATTTGGTTCGTGCCTTCCACGTGGCTCGTCCTGATCGCCCTGGGGGTCTTGATGAGGGTTCGGTGACCCCTCCTCAAGGGGGGGTACTGTTGTGAACTCTGTTTTTGGGCTCCCTCTAGTGGTCACAAGCGGTACTGTGTAGTGTTGTCTTTCTGCAGGTTGGCAGCATCAGCTGGTTCGTTATCCTTGGTTGGTTTCCTATTTAGTTCACCTGGATACTCAGTTCCTTGCCTGCTCTCAATGTATTCAGTGCTCTTCAGATTCCTTGTGACTACCTTGCTCCCAGTCTCTCCAAGACAAGCTAAGTTTTTGTTTGATCATTTTTTGATTATCAGCATTTATTATATTTTTAGTCCAGCTCGCTAAAATGTGATTTCCTCGCTTGCTGGTTGCTCTAGGGGACTGAGTTTCTCCCCCCCACACCGTTAGTTGGTGCGGGAACTCTTGAAATCTCAGTGTGGATATTTTGTAAGGGTTTTTTACTGACCGCACAGACCCCTTTACTATTTTCTGCTATCTAGTATTAGTGGGCCTCATTTGCTAAATCTGTTTTCACCCCTGTGTATGTGCCTTCCTCTTACCTCACCGTTATTATATGTTGGGGGCTTCTATTTCTTTGGGAATTATTTCTCTGGAGGCAAGAGAGGTCTTTCTTTCTCTCTAGGGGTTGTTAGTTCCTCAGGCTGGCTCGAGACATCTAGGATTTTTAGGCACATTCACCGGCTACTTCTAGTGTTTGGATAGGTTCAGATTTGCGGTCAGTCCAGTTTGCCACCTCCCTAGAGCTTGTCCTATGTATGTTACTTAGCTGGAGTAATTTGTGATCCTCAACCACTAAGGATCATAACACAGTTCCCCGTGATGTCTTCTCCTGCTTCTGGCTGTCTTTTCATCTTCCCTGGATCACTGATCTATGAAGCATGATGAATGCCGCAGCAGTGAGGCTGAATGTCTCCAGGCCGCTCACTGACATGACGTCACTCCTGCCCCATTCATCAGTCTATCCAGGGGGCAGGATGCCTCTCCTGTCACCAAGGAATTGCATATATAGATCAATAGTTGGCGGTTTGTAAGTAGAGCGCTTGCAGTAGTCCCAAGAAGGGGAAGGTAGACAGCTAAGTCCCCACAGCTCCAGCCGGGCACCCCCAATAGAAGATATAATAACAGGTTACAGAAGAAAAAGCGGGTCCTAGGAGCACAGAAAAAAGGACTGTGACACCATGTTGAGTTGAGCCACAACGCGTTTCAACGGCATACACCGTCTTCTTCAGGTGGTCCACTTGAAGAAGACGGTGTATGCCATTGAAACGCGTTGTGGCTCAACTCAACCTGGTGTCAGAGTCCTTTTTTCTGCGCTCCTAGGACTGGCTTTTTCTTCTATCTTCTGTCACCAAGACTCATGGTGGCCTCTGGATCCAGCATGGTCATCTCACACAGCCAGGAGAAGATTAGGCAAAGATGAGCAGAAGACCTCTAGGTAAGTACCAGGAGGGGAAGATCTGCAGCATGCTCACTGCAACATGATTGCTGAAGCATGCTGCCTTATTTTGATTTTGCTGTTCGGCATGAGAATACCCCTTTAATGCAGGCTATGTATGGAAGCAGGGGGATTGTTGACTGACTACAGGGTTAATCCCACCAACCATCTCTGCAGAACTGAGATATTGGCTTTGCTGAACTAAAGTGGTGGTTAATCAGCTTCTACAGAACCTCTTTATCAGGTCTTCAGATGGGGGGTTTTGGGATTAGCCCTCACAGAACACTCTGCCAGTATACAAAAGAATGGAGCAGCAGATAAAAGTGGTATTCTCACTTCAGGATCCGTTTTTCTATAGATACCCATTCCTCAGATTAGGCCAAGAATAGGGTCCAGGTGTATTCTGCATTGAACCAGCTGTTTATCAGCAACTTTCAGCACCAACGACAATGACAAGTGGCTGGAAGCTGCAGCCATAGCTCTCCATGATATCAGTGTGATCCAGGGAAGAAGTGACAGTCCCTGGCAAAGAGCTGATCCACCGTGCCATGCCTTATACAGGGGCATGCACTGCTCTGTGCCGAGAAATGCATGTTCTGGACAGGACTCGGTTGTGTGCATTCAGTCTTTAAGCAACAAATGGCCCTTTGGAGGCAACCATTAAATTTGTGTGGTCCTTGATGAATATGAGTTTGACACCCCTGATCTAAGACAAGTGACCATCATTTTACTGTCATGTACTAGTGGTGTTACACTTAATGGCTTCTTTTTGTCATCCATTACATATCATACTGTATCTAGTGATGAGCAAACCCAATCTGGAAAGTACAGAGTTTGTATCAAACATTGCCTGCTCGGGTTCAACCACACCAACCCCAAACAGGCAATGTTCAGAGTTTGCTCATCAGAAAATAAAAATTACTTCTCTCCCTTTTGCTGAGGTCCCAACCTGTGTGGAGAGTCTTCTTGACCAAGGGAATCCCTAGCTAGGAATCCTGAAAGGGATTCCCTCGGGTAGGATGACATTCACACAATGTGGAAGTGCACAGAAGAGGACAGAGGAGGACCCTTTGCATCTGCCGGTACTACAGCAAAGGGGTAAGTATCAATATATATATTTTCTTTTTACTATCTGGTTAGTGATGAGGATGTGGTGGACAGATCCTCCACTCCTCTGAGTCTCCATACCCATTGAGTTCAATGGAGATGATAGTTTGAGGGTGCTGAATCTGGCAGGTTCATTTCTCACTAATCATATTTTGGGTCTAAGATGTATAAATGTGATCAAGTTACAGGTTTTTTTTAATTCCAAAACTTTGAGTTTTCTAGATAAGTAACTTTACAAACAGTCAGAAAAATATTAACAATTGGTCAAACCAACCAACATTGCAGAACAATATATTTAAAGTGTTACTCTAAAAAAAGCCCCAAAACTTTTGATATGTTATAGTACCTGGGTCACTGATCTTTTCCAATGGAGAACCCCTTCCAGCAGCTTTAGTTTATTTTTTTAAATATAATATTTTGTACATTTTATTTAGTTTTGTGTGAAAAGTTGCATCTGAGTTACAGCAGCAGGCTCTATGTGCTGCAGGATTTCAGTGGTTACTAAGGAAGTTGGGCCCCCTTGGTATCAGAAATTGTGGGCATTGGGGAGCTTTGCTGGGGGCTGTGAACCAGCAGCCCTGTATACATCAAAGGGAGATGCCTCTTTCAGACTTGCTGTTTTCATGGCGATTACCACGGCCATTTAAAACCGCGGCGGTAATCGCCAGGAAGATAGAACATTTTTTAAAATGGAAAACCGTTATGCTTTTGCTGCACAGTTTTCCTGCGATTTGAGCCCATTGACTTGCATTGGGCAAATTGAGTGCTATGTAGTGGTTTTGCTGGCGACTACAGACGCGGTTTTAAACTGCTGCGATAATCGCCAGCTAAACTGCTAGTCTGAAAGAGGCCTGACAGTTGCACGTCCCATGTAGCCATTCCCCCCTAGAGTCTATCCACAAGTTCTGCTACAAAGGCAGGCAAAATGACCTCCTTATTAGCCACTGAAATCCTGCATCACATGGAGCTGCTGCTGAAACTTGGATGGGAATTTTCACACAGAAGTGAAGTTGCTGGAAGGGGTCCTCCATTGGAAAAGAAGATCAGTGACACATGTACTATAACATAGCAAAACTTGGAGCTCTTGCTGATTTTTCAGACAGTTAATGAACCGGTATATATTTGGGAAAAGAGTTCCACATGTTTCTTGAAAGCTACGGTGCCATCCTTCAACATCATTATTTGTTCGCTGTTGATCATTTAATGTTTGTTCATACATATTCCAAAGTTCAACTGGAAACAAAGGTGCCTGACATCCTCTGCGAGTCATTCGACCAATATAGGTATCTTCAAAATAGTTGGCAATGGGTATGGTTTCTTGTGGAAATTCAGGATTTTCCGCTAACTCTTCAAATGAGGCACAACATTCTGTGTTGGTAGAAAGGCAAGGGCAGGTATCATGCGTATCCAATGAGCAAATTCATGGTCACCTTGATATTGCACCTTGAGTCCTTTATTTTGAACTTTACGCCAAACTGACTGTGATAGATGGAAGAAGCAACCGGTCTTTTTGAGGTTGAGGAATTCATTCTCAAATACCTGGATTGCAGCTAGTTCAAAATGCAACATCAGGTTGTGTGGTTGCATTCCAGGTTGCATGTTCTTCAACTCTTGAATAATATGGAGAAATCAGGAGTTTTTTACGTATAAAAAATATATATTTTATTACATATAATATTAACAAATGTTCATCATTATAATAATACAAAGACAATATGTCAATATAGAAAAGAAGATGATCCAACTTGGTGATAGCGCAGCGTGATCACTAAAACAAAGGGCTGACTATGTGCTGAGATTCCCAAACAATTACTAACTGCCAGGTGGGCGTATTGCAAAGTAACACCAAATAGTCCTATATTGAATGAGTGTGACAACAAATATAATATAACAGTACCGACCGCGCTGATCTAATGGCAGCGCTGATCCAATAAACCATAAGTGTCACACCTAACATCCAATGAGGAACCGCACATAAAGAGTAACAAAGTATAAAGGTTATTTACCCATTTTGCAGAGATGTCAAACCTGCGAGCGATGTAAGACCACGCCCCCTTGAGGAAGCGAGAATTTTTCTCGCGAAATGCGCGTCGGGGAGAGTGATCACTCCCAGGTCTAACATCTCTGCAAAATGGGTAAATAACCTTTATACTTTGTTACTCTTTATGTGCGGTTCCTCATTGGATGTTAGGTGTGACACTTATAGTTTATTGGATCAGCGCTGCCATTAGATCAGCGCGGTCGGTACCGTTATATTATATTTGTTGTCACACTCATTCAATATAGGACTATTTGGTGTTACTTTGCAATACGCCCATCTGGCAGTTAGTAATTGTTTGGGAATCTCAGCACATAGTCAGCCCTTTGTTTTAGTGATCACGCTGCGCTATCACCAAGTTGGAACATCTTCTTTTCCATATTGACATATTGTCTTTGTATTATTATAATGATGAACATTTGTTAATATTATATGTAATAAAATATATATTTTTTATACGTAATAAACTCCTGATTTCTCCATATTATTCATGATTATTTTGAGTTTAGTATATTTATTTGGATCTATATTGCTGGTTTCTCTATAATTTCTTCAACTCTTGTAGCAATCTCTGGTATGTTGAACGGCTCTTGTCTGTCAGTAAGGCATACACTACAGGAACAACAAGGCCGCTGTGGACTACATGATTTGCATAAAGTTGCTTGAACAGGGATGGTGTAGTGGAAAAAAATGCCATCAGCAAACCACTCTTTACTTTGGGCCAGTAGATGGAGATTGTACTGCAGTGCGCAGATGCCAGGCCTCTCTGACCTTTCCTGGCGCCTGCACACTGCAGTACTTTGCTCTGCCTCAACAGGGCAGGAAAAGTACGCCTGCACTGGAGCCGCAGTGTGAAGACAAGAAGAGGACGTCATCCTAAGAAGATGGGAGGCCCCGGGCCGGACACCCATCGGACCAGAAAAGAACCGGGACCGCCCCTGGGTAAGTATAATCTAACCTCTTTTTCTCATCTTTCAGGATACATTGGGGGCTTATCTACAGCATTACAGAATGCTGTAGATAAGCCCCTGATGCCGGTGGCCACAGCTTATAGATGAAAAATTGGGTGACAGTTTCCCTTTAAGGTCCATTCACATGCACTAAGTAGTTGCAGCAGACAATCTGCAGCTAATTTATAGCAGAAAATTCTACACTAAAATTAACATCTAGCGATGTGGGTTTGATGCGACAACCTTGTCCTCTGGCTGTGATTGACAATGGCTGGATGCCTGCAAATCATGGTTGGTGGACAAGGTTACCACTCTGCTTATGAACATGGCAGACCACTGTATCTTAAAGGCAGGACTTCTACTTTGAAGCTGAGTAGAGAATTAAACTGCAACTAAACAAGTGAGGCATAGTGGGAATCAGTAGGTCTCATCCTACATTATACTATCCTCAAAGTTTCCCTTCAAGGCAAAAAAATCACATAGTATTCTATATCAGCTCTTTGTAATATATATTTTTTTACATTTGTGCAGCATAAACTTTGCAATAATTCTGCATAATGGAAATGTTAAATGCTTACCAGAGTCATGCAGAAGGAACTGCTGCTGAATGCCATCAGTATTGATCCCCTGGAACTCCTGGGGAATAACATGTTGATCAAGGGTTTGAGGCAACCTTAGAATATTGCCAAGTTGCCTTCATAATCGTATTGTTCTCTTCAGTGATGCTTTCTTTGGGAGAAGTGCTACAACATTAGAATGGGCTCCTGAAATGACTTCTGTGAGAATCTGTTGTGGTGTCTCCTGTGTTGTCCTTGCCCTGGTGACCGCATCATTGACAAGTAGGATTGCTTCAGGTCTTGCTGCTTGTGCTGTGTGGTTGTGGGGATTGGTTACTTTCACCGCTTCATTGGTCCAAACACATCCCTTGCAAGTCGACCGTTTTTCATACACCCAGATGGAATGGACATCGTCAGCCTTTCGTTTGGAAAATGCGTAAATGTGATTCTCGTAGACCAACTTCTTCCCACGTTTGAATAGAACTGAATTCATACTTGTAGAAAGTGAATTGCTGTGGAAGCTGACTGATTTTTTGTGCTAGTACTCCTCTCTCTTTGTAGAGATTTTAGACACTGCTATATTCTGATGTAAAGATGGAATAAGAGCTAGTCTAAGGTAACTTGCAGGAGGAAGCCTGACATGAAAATTCTTACTTCTGCAACAAAACTTGCAAACAAGGAGGTCAGTGCTGGGTCAGGTAAAAATTCACAAAATGTTTTGATTTTAGAATGGTTTACATTCCCCACCTAAATCAGGCCTCATTCACACTACATTTTTTTTAATCCGTTTATTTTTTTCATTTTATGCTTTTGTAACCCAAAAACGCTTTAGAAAAGTTTTGGAAAATGTCTTGTTAAATTTGCGGGCAAAATGCTCTGACACTATAATGCAATCAGTTGTGAGGTTAACAGATGGAAACAGTTGATTTAACATGTCACAAAAGTGCAGTACTCTGTACAGTACTTTTGTGGCATGTGGATTGATGAGGGATGGGAACTCATGAATCACAAGGACAAACTAGCAAAACATCCAAACACAAAATTGTGGGGGCAAAACAGGGTACAAACATCTGGGGGCGAACTCCCGGGGGCAAAGTGCTGGGGCGAAACATTGATGACGGATGGGAATTCATGAACCACAAGGGTACAAACATCCAGGAACGAACTGCCGGGGGTGAACTGCTGGGGGCAAAACATTGATGACGGACAGGAATTCAAAAACCACAAGGGTACAAACATCCGGGGGTGAACTGCCGTGGGGCGAATTGCTGGGGGTGAAACATTGATGACAGACAGGAATTCATGAACCACAAGGGTACAAACATCCGGGGGCGAACTACCATGGGGGGAATTGCTGGGGGCGAAACTTTGATGACGGACAGGAATTCATGAACCACAAGGGTACAAACATCCGGGGCAAACTGCTGGGGTGAACTGCTGGGGGCGAACTGCTGGCGGTGAAACATTGATGACGGACGGGAATTCATGAACCAAAAGGGTACAAACATCCAGGGGTGAACTACCGGGGGCGAATTGCTGTGGGCAAAACATTGATGATGGACAGAAACTCATGAACCACAAGGGAACAAACATCCAGGGGCAAACTGCCGGGGGTGAACTGCTGGGGGCGAACTGCTGGGGGTGAAACATTAATGATGGCTGGGAATTCATGAATCAAAAGGGTATAAACATCCAGGGACGAACTGCCACGGGTGAAACATTGATGACGGACAGGAATTCATGAACCACAAGGGTGCAAACATCTGGGGGCGAACTGCCGGGGCGAATTGCTGGGGGCGAAACATTGATGATGGATGGGAATTCATGAATCACAAGGGTACAAACATCTGGGGGCAAACTGCTGGGTGCGAAACATCCGGGGGCCAAATGCTGGGGACGAAATGTGCAGGGGTGAAATGTACCCAGGGGCGGACAGCTGGGGGTGAACTGCTGGGGGCGAACTGCTGGGGGCGAAATGTGCGGGGGTGAAATGTGCGGGGGCGAAACAGCCTGGGGGCCAAATGCTGGGGACGAAATGTACCCAGGAGCAAACTGCTGGGGGCGAACTGCTGGGGGCAAACTGCTGGGGGCGAAACATCAAAATCCCGTTTTAGGGTATGTGTCCACGTTCAGGATTGCATCAGGATTTGGTCAGGATTTTTCATCAGTATTTGTAAGCCAAAACCAGGAGTGGAACAATTAGAGGAAAAGTATAATAGAAACATATGCTCCACTTTTGCATTTATCACCCACTCCTGGTTTTGGCTTACAAATACTGATGAAAAATCCTGACCAAATCCTGATGCAATCCTGAACGTGGACACATACCCTAAGTGTTCCCTATATTTTTTTGAGCAGTGTACTATGGCAATAGAAGTTGATGCTTCTAACAGGTGGGTGGATATATGTTTAGGGCCTACGATCCACATTATATATTCTATATACTTCCTCATAGTCTATAATACAGCAATAGTATTTACAAAATGACAGACTTAAAATAAAGCTACACAAGGTTTACAGTTAGTTCATTTATTATGCATTTGCTTTTTCTTTTTCTTATCTTCTGATAACATTTTATTGCAGTTTTTCTGCATTAGCATTTTGCATCTGCATTATGAAGGATTAGAAATAACCTCAAAATTTAGCTCCAGGCCCTTATAATATGGTCATGGCCACATAGTAAACAAGACTTCAATAAACTCTTCCTCAAATAAATGATTAATTTTTTCAGTGGACGTATATAATATTCATGCAGTATGTATTTGCTGTGATCTATAAGAGCAGACAGTAAATTGTTTTCTACCCTATGACCTAATTTTATTAATTCTTTGTGTTCCTTTTCAAACTTATTAGAGACACGCCGTCTGTTATGTGTGATTATTTCAGGATCATTAGTTGATTATTCATTTCTGCTCCAGATGTTCTAGGACTTAGAAAGATTTCACATTCAATCATCGTATTACTTTTGTTTTATGAATATAAAAACCTGTCTTATGATAATAAAGGATTTAAATATCTTAGAATAAACACTGATTTTGAATATTTAGTTCTTCAAAAGGGAATCATTTGTTTTCTGGTCTCCCTGTACAAATTTTTAGCACTCAATATCACATGAGGCTACCATAGCCTTGGCTGACAAAAGGATTAATTGTAACTAACATACCCACTAACCCGTCAAAAACACGCTCCATGCTGTGAGGAAAACAATGGCGCTGTGCACTTGAATGACACATATTCTCTCAAGAAACATAATGTCCCAACTGGCTCTGCAGCTGGAGGATGTTTTTGGCTTTCTGCCAATACATCTTACTTCATGACTTTTTTCCTTTTCTCTTCTTTTTCAAAGCAAACAATAGCTGACTGCATGGCCAATACATTTGTACAATTCAATATTACATTCTAGTTGTTATGTCTTTTAACCTACTATTTGTGCCTTACGCAATTACTTCTGCCAAAGATGTTTTTTTTCCCTATTGAACACTTCAATTGAGAAGGAATGATGGACATAATCTGTAGAAGAGAATTTGCTCACCATGAGTTGGTTTCATTTTTACATAGTGACCTACGTTTTACAGTAGTATAATAGCAAATAAACGACTCCTATGGTTATTTTACTAAAGAGAGTAAAAAATGCCTTTGACTCATTTATTCAGCTTTTCTATAGCCTAGATTTCAAAAGGTTGTGGAACAGTGATGTACAAAAATAAATTTAAAGAAAGGAACAAGACGACTTATTGAAAATCTTGAAGTGGGTGCATTTTGATACAATTAACTACATTTTATTAAAGAGCTTTAGACCTCCTCATTTATTGTTGCATAGTAATTTACCCTCTGCTAAAATACAGAAAAGTAATAAATATATGTATCTTCCAAAGACCGTATATAGTCATGGTCAAAAACGTGGTGGCATCCTTGAGATTGTTCCAGAAAATGAATTATGTGTCCCAGAAAATTATTCCAATCGCACATGTTTTGTTACACACATATTTATTTATTGCCTTTGTGTGTATTGGAAAAACACAAAAAAATGAAAAGGAAAAAAGGCAAATTGGACATAATTTCACACAAAAACCTGAAAATGGACTACACAAAATTTTTGGCAAATTTCCAAAATTGTCAGTAAATAACTTTATTTCAAGCATGTGATATTCGTTCAAATACACCCGTGGCAAGTAACAGGTGTAGGCAATGTAATTATCCCACCTGAAACTAAATAAAAAAGGGGGTGAGTTGACTCAATCTATGAATTGTGTGTCTGTGTGTGCCACGAAGCATGGAGAACTGGAAAAGGAGAAGTAAATTCTATAAGGACATAAGAACCGAAATTGTTGAAAAATATCAACAATCTCAAGGTTACAAAGTCCAACTTTAAAGATCTTGATGTTCTCTTGTTCACGGTGCACAACATAATCAAGAAGTTTCCAACCCATGGCACTATAGCCAATCTCTCTGAATGTGGACAGCAGAAAAAAATTATGAAAGGTTGCAGCGCAGGATAGTCAAGATGGTGGATAAGTAGCTTCAATCACATTCCTAAGGCTAGGTTCACATTGCGTTATTGCAGCCAGTTCAACATATTCGTTAAACGGGCTGCATTAACGCAAGTGGTGACTTGCCATCACGCTAGAGCAGATAGAGCTAGCAGATGCTCTATCTGCGCTAGCGGTTATGGACCCAGAAACGCTGCAGCCCGCGTCCCAGGGTCCGTCACTCAATGACAGCACATCGCTAGCGCATGCCCATTATGGGTGTGCGCTAGCGTTGCACCCGAAATAGAGCTCAATGGCAGCATTAACGGACTGCGTTACACCGCGTTATGCCGCGGTGTAATGCAGTTCGACTAACGGACTGCCAGAAGGTAATGTGAACCCAGCCTAAGAAATTCAAATACTCTTGCAGTTTCAGGGTATACCAGTGTCAATGCAAACTGTCCATAGACATTTGAATGAAATGAAAACTATGTGGCAAGATACATAGGAATACTCCAGTGCTGACACAGTGACATAAGAAAGCTGGACTGCAGTTTTCCAAAATCTACATGAGTAAGCCAAAATCCTTCTGGAAAAGTGTCTTGTAGGTGTCATGCTGGTAGGTGCAGGCTTCACTAGATGGCAATAGAGAGGAAGCAGGTCTGCACCTAATAGAGCTTACCTGCAGTGCAACAGTAAGGCTACCAAAGGTGGCAGCAGAATAGTCAAAACAAGCAGGGTCAAATCCTAGACTGCAGCGCAGTACCAAAAGGAATACGCAAACTCACAAACAGAGACAAGTCAGAGGGTCAGTAACAATCAGGAGCGGATAAGCCAAAAGACAAATGACAGAAACATGTCAGGATACACGCCAAGTCAAAACCAGGGAGTCTGCACACTAAAGGGAAACACTAAGTCAAGACGGGACCAGGCATGGGTTCAGACAGCAAATGCAGCAGGGCAAATCAGAGCATTCAGAGTCAGCTTACAGCAGCACTAAGCAGAAACTATAACTGACATGATCTGCAGGACACAGCGGGGCTAAATATCAAACCTGAAACCAGACTGAGGCCAGGAAAAGTTAATCCCTGACATGATCAGACCAGGAAAAGGGAAGACAGGACTAAAAAACCCAGTCTGGATTATGACAGTGGGTAGATGAGACCGAATAAAGCTTTTTGGTAAAGCACATAATTCTATTGTTTACTGAAAACTGAATTAGTAATGTAAGCAGAGTTATTATTATTGGGGATAATTTAAATTTAACATTTCACATATCATTAAAATTGTATAAAACAACACAAACAAAACACCTAAGGAAAACCAAGACTGGCCTGCCTAACAATACAGGTTGGCTGGTGTAAATGTTTGTTGCAGAAATTGAGTACCATACGATTTATGAATATACCTAATTCCACTAGCCCTCAATAGAACATAATTGGATGTAATACAACCATTATTACATCAAAACAATAAAAATGTCAATAGCTAAAAAAATCAATGGAATAGCTTCATCCAGATGCAGATGCAAATGCATCATTCAAGGACATCTGACACCCGTCCTCAGAATTTCACACTGAGATGTGAGCTTTAGAGATGAGCGAATATGTTCGGATTACGATTGCCAAACATAAATTCGGCACGAATATGGTACATTTGGATTTGAGTTCGGTAACACAGGCATTTTTCTTAATATCAGAAAAAGTCAGTCACATTTGGTAAAATATAGAATAAAAGCCGGTAATTCATGTGCTGCATTCAGCAAAATCACAGCGTCACAGGCTAGAATAGATAGAATAGATATATACACATAGAATACATATACACTGTGTTCCAAATTATTATGCACAAAGAGTTTAGGAGTGATAAAGATAGAATTTTTTTGTTTGTCATTTAAACTCATTGATGGTGATGTGTGTCAGGGCTCTTTATATCACTGAAAGCAATTGCAGATACCTGTGCAAATTAGTTTGGCAGGTGTGTCCAAATAAAGGCAAGACTACTTAAGAAGGCTGTTCCACATTATTAAGCAGCCTACATATTTTGCCAAAATGGGAAAGAAAAAGGATGTGTTGGCTGCTGAGAAGCAACAAATTGTGGAGTATTTAGGTCAAGGCATGACTACAATCAACATTGCCAAGACACTTCATCGTGATCATCGCACAGTCAAGAAGTATGTAGCTGATTCCCAGCACACACGTGTGCGTGCTGATAAGGAAAAATTGAGGACTCTTTCCAACAGGCAATTGCGTAAGGTTAAAAGAGCAGCTGCAAAAATGCCTTGTCATAGCAGCAGACAAGTTTTTGAAGCTGCTGGTGCCTCTAACGTCCCCAGAACAAGATGCAGGGTCCTTCAGAGGTTTGCAGCTGTGCGTAAGCCATCCTGTTGACCACCTCTATCCACTGCACAAAAGCAGAAACGGCTCCAGTGGGCCAAACGATACACGAAGACTGACTTCCAAACTGTTTTGTTCACCGATGAGTGCTGTGCAACGCTCGATGGTCCAGATGGATGGAGTGGAGGATGGCTGGTTGATGGACACCCCATGAAAACATGGCTAAGGCGCCAACAAGGAGGAGGTGGAGTAATGTTTTGGGCTGGAATCATGGGGAGAGAGATTGTCGGCCCCTTTATGATCCCTGAAGGGGTAAAGATGAACTCCATAATCTACAGTATGTGGAGTTTCTAAAACAACACTTCCTGCCATGGTTCAAGAGGAAGAACCGTGCTTTCCGCAGCAAGATCATTTTCATGCATGATAATGCACCGTCTCATGCTGCAAAAAACACATCTGCATCTCTGGCTGCTATGGGCATTGAAAGAGGACAAACTTATTATCATACTGCTGCTGCCGCCTCCTCGCTCGCTCCCGGCCTCTGCTTCTCGTGCGTGCGCGCATACCAGGTTCAGTGCTGCACGTGTGCACTTCTGATCTTCTGTCGGCGCTCCTCTTCGTCTCCTCTATGGTCCTGGAGGACTAGTACCCGGAAGTCGGTCCTCCTTATTGTCCTCTCTATGGTTCTGGAGGTCTGTTACCCGGAAGTGCTACCCTGCCTTTAGGTATTTAAACTGCTTCCTGCCGTCCCTCTGTGCCTGGTTATCATTTGTTCCTTCAGGTGTTCCTGGCCGCTCTTAGTCTCTGTGAAGTTCATTTTTCCCTCTGACTTTGGGTTTATCCTGTCTTTCCTGTATCCTCCTAGCCTCTGCATTCACTCAGTTCCTCCACCAGTTCCTGCACTGCTGCAGTTTACCCACCAGTCCTGTGTCTCTGCAGTACTCACCTATCCTGTGGTCCTACTATATCTCTGCCTCTTCTTGGTCTTCTCCCATCCCGGTCCTCCAGCTTCCATGGCGATAGTCCCTCACGGGCCTGCCCCTAACTCTCCCTGTATAGGGGGCGGTCTATCTTGTCAGCTCGTCCGTGAGGGGTTCGTCGTCGCGGTCTAGAGGGTCCATTTTCCGTTTTCCCTCTTTGAATCGTCACACTCACAATAGGACTGCACTCGGATGGCATCTGAGTGCAGCCTGATTCTTACAGCATAACACTTATGGTGTGGCCACCATCTTCCCCTGACCTCAACCCCATTGAGAACCTCTGGAGCATCATCAAAAGGAGTGTCTATGATGGCGGGAGGCAGTTCACATCTCAGCAACAGCTCTGGGAGGGTATTCTATCCACATGCAAAACAATTGAAGCAGAAACCATCCAAAAACTGACAAATTCAATGGACGAGAGAGTTCAGAAGCTTCTTTCGAACAAGGGGTCCTATGTGCAAATGGGCAGTTTGTTCCAAAACATTGCAATTATACTAGAATAGTAGATGACTGGAAAATAGCAATGACTGCAATTCTGATAGGTAATTTAGAGAAAATATGAGGAAATATTTTTTGCATAATAATTTGGAACAAAGTGTATATACTCAATGAGGGGAAAAAGTATTTGATCCCTTGCTGATTTTGTAAGTTTGCTCACTAACAAAGACATGAACCAGTCTATAATTTTAAAAGTAGGTTAATTTTCACATGGAGAGATAGAACATCAAAAATAAAATCCAATAAATCACGTAGGATAAGTTATACATATTTATTTGCGTTATGAAGTGAGAGATAAGTATTTGATCCCCTACGAACCATTATGAGTTCTGGTTGCTATTCACCAGTCAGACGCATGGTAATAACCAGGCCAATTTTTACAATTCTGACCACTGACCCTTTATGAGATAACTCTGTAACTCTTCCATGGATCCCGGTGATTCTGACATAATAATCTTGAGACATATTTTACTTCATGACAGTGGTAAAATTGCATTAATATGTCTTGTGTTTATTCATGAAAAAAATGGAAATTTGGTAAAAAGTTTCAAAATTTCACAATTCTCCAACTTTGAATTTTCATGCCTCACAGATATATAAGATATATGTCACATAAAAATACTTAATAAGAAACATTTCCCACATGTTTACTTTACATCAGCACAATATTGGAACCAACATTTTTTTGTTAGGAAGTTAAGGGTTAAAATTTAAACAGCGATCTCTCATTTTTACAACACCATTTTTATAGGGACCACATCACATTTGAAGTCACTTTAAGGGGTATATATGATAGAAAATACCCAAAAGTTACACCATTCTAAAAGCTTCACCCCTGAAGGTGCTCAAAACCACATTCAAGAAGTTTATTAACCCTTCATATGCTTCACAGGAATTTTTGGAATGTTTTTAAAAAATGAACATTTAACTTTTTTTTTAACAAAAAAATTACATTAGTTCCAATTTCTTTTTATTTTACCAAGAGTATCAGGATAAATTGGACCCCAATAGTAACATAGTAACAGATATTAAGGTTGAAGGAAGACTTTAAGTCCATCTAGTTCAACCCATAGCCTAAGTTAACATGCCCTAACATGTTGATCCAGAGGAAAGCAAAAAAAACCCATGTGGCAAAGAGTAAGCTCCACACTGGGGAAAAAATTCCTTCCCACCTGCACATACGGCAATCTGACTAGTTCCCTGGATCAACACCCTAACAAGGAATCTAGTATGTATACCCTGTAACATTATACTTTTCAAGAAAGGCATCCAGTCCCCTCTTATATTTAAGTAATGAACCACTCATTACAACATCATACGGCAGAGAGTTCCATAGTCTCACTGCTCTTACAGTAAAGAATCAGCGTCTGTGACTATGCTTAACCCCTTCACCCCAAAGCCTGTTTTCACCTAAGTGACACTGCCAATTTTTACAATTCTGACCACTGTCACTTTATGAGGTCATAACTCTGAAACGCTTCAACGGATCCGGGTGATTCTGAGATTGTTTTCTCATGACATATTGTACTTTATGATAGTGGTAAAACTTCTTCGATATGACTTGCATTTATTTGTGAAAAAAACAGAAATTTGTCGAAAATTATGAAAATTTAGCAATTTTCAAATTTTTCGTTTTTATGCCCTTAAATAAGAGAGTTATATCACATGATATAGTTAATAAACAACATTTCCCACATGTCTGCTTTACTTCAGCACAATTTTGGAAACATAATTTTTTTTTTGTTAGGGAGTTATAAGGGTTAAAAGTTGACCAGCGATTTCTCATTTTTGCAACAAAATTTGCAAAACCATTTTTTTTACGGACCACCTCACACTTGAAGTGACTTTGAGGGGTCTATATGACAGAAAATGCCCAAAAGTGACACCATTCTAAAAACTGCACCCCTCAAGGTACTCAAAACCACATTCAAAAAGTTTATTAACCCTTCAGGTGCTTCACAGGAATTTTTGGAATGTTTAAAAAAAATTGAACATTTAACTTTTTTTTCACAAAATTTTTACTTCAGATCCAATTTGTTTTATTTTACCAAGGGTAACAGGAGAAATTGGACCAAAAAAGTCATTGTACAATTTGTCCTGAGTACGACGATACCCCACATGTTGGGGTAAACCATTGATTGGGCACATGGCAGAGCTCGGAAGGGAAGGAGCGCCATTTGACTTTTCAATGCAAAATTGGCTGGAATTGAGATCGGAACCCATGTCATGTTTGGAGAGCCCCTGACGTGCCTAAACAGTGGAAACCCCCACAAGTGACACCATTTTGGAAAGTAGACCCTCTAAGGAACTAATCTAGATGTGTGGTGAGCACTTTGAACCTCCAAGTGCTTCACAGAAGTTTATAATGTAGAGCCGTAAAAAAAAATAATATTAATTTTCACAAAAAATTATATTTTTGCCCAAATTTTTTATTTTCCCAAGGGTAGCAGGATAAATTGGACCCCAAAAGTTGTTGTGCAATTTGTTCTGAGTACGCTGATACTTCTTATATGGGGATAAACTACTGTTTGGGCGCATGGCAGAGCTCGGAAGGGAAGGAGCGCCATTTGACTTTTCAATGCAAAATTGGCTGGAATTGAGATCGGAACCCATGTCGTGTTTGGAGGGCCCCTGACGTGCCTAAACAGTGGAAACCCCCACAAGTGACACCATTTTGGAAAGTAGACCCTCTAAGGAACTAATCTAGATGTGTGGTGAGCACTTTGAACCTCCAAGTGCTTCACAGAAGTTTATAATGTAGAGCCGTAAAAAAAATTAATATTAATTTTCACAAAAAATGAAATTTTTGCCCCAAATATTTTATTTTCCCAAGGGTAGCAGGATAAATTGGACCACAAAAGTTGTTGTGCAATTTGTCCTGAGTACGCTGATACTTCATATATGGGGATAAACCACTGTTTGGGCGCATGGCAGAGCTCAGAAGGGAAGGAGCGCCATTTGACTTTTCAATGCAAAATTGGCTGGAATTGAGATCGGAACCCATGTCGTGTTTGGAGAGCCCCTGACGTGCCTAAACAGTGGAAACCCCACAAGTGACACCATTTTAGAAAGAAGACCCCCTAAGGAACTTATCTAGATGTGTGGTGAGCACTTTTAACCCCCAATTGTTTCACTAAAGTTTAGAATGTAGCGCTGTGAAAATTAAAAAAATCATTTTTTCTTTCCACAAAATGATGTTTTAGCCCGCAATTTTTTTTTTCATCAAGGGTAACAGGAGAAATTGGACCACAAAAGTTATTGTCCAATTTGTCCTGAGTACGCTGATACCCCATACATTGGGGGGAACCACTGTTTGGGTGCACGGCAGAGCTCGGAAGGGAAGGAGCGCAGTTTGAAATGCAGACTTAGAAGGATTGGTCTGCAGGTGTCATGTTGCATTTGCAGAGCCCCTGATGTACCTAAACAGTAGAAACCCCCCAAAGTGACCCCATATTGGAAACTAGACCCCCCATGGAACTTATCTAGATGTGTTGTGAGAACTTTGAACCCCCAAGTGTTTCACTACAGTTTATAACGCAGAGCCGCGAAAATAAAAAATATATTTTTTTCCACGAAAATTATATTTTAGCCCCCACGTTTTTATTTTCCCAAGGGTAAGGCTGGTTTCACACTTGCGTTTTTATCTGCACGCGAAAAAAAAGATGTGAAAAAACGCATGTAAACGCGATAAAACACATGCGTTTTTTAGACGCATGCGTTTTTATAGGAAAACACAAGAAAACAAGAAAAAAACAAAAAACCCTAACCATACCCCTAACCCTACCCCTAACCCTAACCTGAAATACGTGGCACTGAAATATGTGGCACTGAAATACGTGGCACTGAATTACGTTTATATACGTATATACGTATATACGTATATAAGTGCCACGATATTTCAGTGGCCATTTATATAAGTGCCACGTATATAAGTGCCACGTATATAAGTGTCACGTATTTCACATATATGCCATGATATTTCAGTGGCCACATATTTAAGTGCCACGTATATAAGTGCCACGTATTTAAGTGCCTCGTATTTCACGTAAATGCCTCGATATTTCAGTGCCACGTATTTCACTGAAATATTGTGGCACTTAAATACGTGGCACTGAAAGACGTGGCACTGAAATACGTGGCACTGACATATCGTGGCACTGAAATTCATGGCACTGAAATATTGTGGCACTGAAATATCGTGGCACTGAAATACGTGGCACTGAAATTCGTGGCACTGAAATACGTGACACTATGTCAGAAAATGTTCATTAAACGGTTAGGGGTGAGTTTAGGGGTAGGGTTAGGGTTAGGTGTTATGGTTTCCAATGGCAAGGAAACATCAGAAGCATAGAATAAATGGACAAGCTCTCGGGTGATGGAAACTAGAGCTGACCGCGATGCTAAACCTACACACCACACTAGAAGTAGCCAGGGGGCATTCCTGCGTTGTCTCTAGATGCCGCGCGCCAGCCGGAGAACTAACTACCCCTGGTAGAAGAAAACACAGTCCTGGCTTGCCTCCAGAGAATGTCCCCACAGGAGATAGCAGCCCCCCACATATAATAACGGTGAGAGCAGATGAAAAGACACACGTAGTATGAAAGCAGATTTAGCACAGAGAGGCCCGCTAACTAAATAGCAGAAAGATACAACAGAGGACTTCGCGGTCAGCTGCAAAACCCTTCAAAACACCATCCTGAAATTACCTTAACTCATGTGACAACTCATGCCACTGGAGTGGTAATTTCAGCCCAACAAGAGCTTCCAGCTGCAGAGATTCACATAGTGCAAACTGGACAAAACATACAAAAATAGACTTAAGGACTAAAGTGTCCAACTTAGCTGAGCAGAAAACTGGGAGCAGGAACATGCAACAGAATCACTCTGGATACATTGATGGCCAGCATTAGAATGACTGAGGAGCAAGGTTAAATAGGATACTCCCACATCCTGATAGGAACAGGTGAACTGAAGGCAAAGCTTGCAGGACACCAGTACCACAAGAGACCACCGGGGGAGCCCACGAACTGAATCACAACAGTACCCCCCCCTTAAGGAGGGGGCACCGAACCCTCACAAGAACCACCAGGACGATCTGGACGAGCCCTATGAAAGGCACAGACCAAATCAGAAGCATGAACATCAGAAGCTGTAACCCAAGAATTATCCTCTTGACCGTAGCCCTTCCATTTCACCAGATATTGAAGTCTCCGTCTGGAAACACGGGAGTCCAAGATTTTCTCCACCACGTACTCCAATTCACCCTCAACCAGCACAGGAGCAGGAGGCTCAACAGAAGGCACAAGTGGTACCTCATACCTCCGCAATAATGACTGATGGAAGACATTATGGATAGCAAAGGATGCTGGGAGGTCCAAACGAAAAGACACAGGGTTAAGAATTTCCAAAATCTTATAAGGACCGATGAACCGAGGCTTAAACTTAGGAGAAGAGACCCTCATAGGGACAAAACGGGAGTTCAACCACACCAAGTCCCCAAGACGAAGACGAGGACCAACACGACGATGGCGATTAGCAAAACGTTGAGTCTTCTCCTGGGACAACTCCAAATTGTCCACCACCTGCCCCCAAATACGATGCAACCTATCCACCATGGTATCCACTCCAGGACAATCCGAAGACTCCACCTGACCAGATGAAAAACGAGGATGGAACCCTGAATTGCAAAAGAAAGGGGAGACCAAAGTGGCAGAACTGGCCCGATTATTAAGGGCAAACTCAGCCAACGGCAAAAAGGAGACCCAGTCATCCTGATCAGCAGACACGAAACACCTCAAATAAGTCTTCAAGGTCTGATTAGTACGTTCCGTCTGGCCATTTGTCTGGGGATGAAATGCAGACGAAAAAGACAAATCAATGCCCATCCTGGCACAAAACGCCCGACAAAATCTGGACACAAACTGGGATCCCCTGTCAGAAACGATATTCTCCGGAATACCATGCAGCCGAACCACATTCTGAAAAAACAGGGGCACCAACTCAGATGAGGAAGGCAGCTTGGGCAAGGGCACCAAATGAACCATCTTAGAAAAGCGGTCACACACCACCCAAATGACGGACATCTTCTGAGAAACAGGGAGATCAGAAATAAAATCCATAGAGATGTGTGTCCAAGGCCTCTTAGGAACAGGCAAGGGCAACAACAACCCACTAGCCCGAGAACAACAAGGCTTGGCCCGAGCACAAACATCGCAAGACTGCACAAAAGTACACACGTCCCGAGACAGGGAAGGCCACCAGAAGGACCTAGCCACCAAATCTCTGGTACCAAAAATTCCCGGATGACCTGCCAACGCAGAAGAATGAACCTCCGAGATGACTCTATTGGTCCACTCATCCGGCACAAACAATCTACCAGGCGGACAACGATCAGGCCGATCCGCCTGAAACTCTTGTAAAGCACGTCGCAGGTCTGGGAAGACAGCAGACAATATCACCCCATCCTTAAGTATACCCGTAGGTTTAGAATCACCAGGGGAATCAGGTTCAAAACTCCTAGAAAGGGCATCCGCCTTCACATTCTTAGTACCTGGCAGATACGAAACCACAAAATTAAACCGGGAGAAAAACAACGACCAGCGCGCCTGTCTAGGATTCAGACGTCTGGCCGACTCAAGATAAATCAAATTTTTGTGATCAGTCAAGACCACCACCTGATGTTTAGCACCCTCAAGCCAATGACGCCACTCCTCGAATGCCCACTTCATCGCCAAAAGCTCCCGATTACCGACGTCATAATTTCGCTCGGCGGGCGAAAATTTTCGAGAAAAGAACGCACAAGGTCTCATCACTGAACAATCTGAACTTTTCTGCGACAAAACCGCCCCCGCTCTGATCTCGGAAGCATCAACTTCCACCTGAAAAGGAAGAGAAACATCAGGCTGGCACAACACCGGAGCAGAAGAAAAACGGCGCTTAAGCTCCCGAAAGGCCTCCACAGCAGCAGGAGACCAATCTGCAACATCAGCACCCTTTTTAGTCAAATCAGTCAAAGGCCTGACAACGCTAGAAAAACCAGTTATGAATCGACGATAAAAGTTAGCAAAGCCCAAAAATTTCTGAAGGCCCTTAAGAGAAGTCGGTTGCGTCCAGTCACAAATAGCCCGAACCTTCACAGGATCCATCTCAATAGAAGAGGGGGAAAAAATGTACCCCAAAAAAGAAATCTTCTGAACCCCAAAAACACACTTTGAACCTTTAACAAACAGAGAATTGGTCCGCAAAACCTGAAAAACCCTCCTAACTTGTTGAACATGAGATTCCCAGTCATCCGAAAAAATCAAGATATCGTCCAAATACACAATCATAAATTTATCCAGATATTCACGGAAAATATTGTGCATAAAAGACTGAAAGACCGAAGGGGCATTTGACAGACCAAAAGGCATCACCAAATACTCAAAATGGCCCTCGGGCGTATTAAATGCGGTTTTCCACTCATCCCTCTGCTTAATTCGCACCAAATTATATGCACCGCGAAGATCAATCTTAGAGAACCACTTCGCCCCCTCAATGCGAGCAAATAAATCTGTCAGCAATGGCAAAGGATATTGATACTTGACTGTGATCTTATTCAAGAGTCTATAATCAATACAAGGTCTCAAAGAACCATCACTTTTAGCTACGAAAAAGAACCCCGCTCCAAGAGGAGATGAAGAAGGACGAATATGTCCCTTTTCCAAGGACTCCCTAATATACTCTCGCATGGCAGCATGTTCAGGTACAGACAGATTGAATAGACGACCCTTAGTAAATTTACTGCCAGGGATCAAATCTATGGCGCAATCGCAATCTCTGTGAGGAGGAAGAGAATTAAGAGTAGATTCCTCAAAAACCTCACGATAATCAGACAAAAACTCAGGAATTTCAGAGGGAATAGATGAAGCAATGGAGACCAAAGGTGTGTCCCCATGATTTCCCTGACATCCCCAGCTTAGTACAGACATTGTTTTCCAGTCAAGGACTGGGTTATGAGTTTGCAACCATGGCAATCCCAGCACCAACACATCATGTAGATTATACAGTACAAGGAAGCAAATCACCTCTTGATGGTCTGGAGTCATACGCATAGTCACTTGTGTCCAGTATTGTGGTTTATTACTAGCCAATGGTGTAGAATCAATACCCTTTAAAGGTATAGGAACTTCCAGAGGCTCTAGATCAAACCCACAGCGCCTGGCAAAGGACCAATCCATAAGACTCAAAGCGGCACCAGAATCCACATACGCATCCGCAACAATAGAAGATAACGAACAAATTAGAGTTACAGACAAAATAAACTTGGACTGCAAAGTGCCAATAGCAGAGGATTTATCAACTTTCTTTGTTCGTTTAGAGCATGCTGATATAACATGAGTAGAATTTCCACAATAGAAGCACAAATGATTTTTGCGCCTGTAAATCTGTCGTTCGCTTCTGGACAGAAAGCTATCACATTGCATACTCTGTGGTGCCTCTTCAGAAGACACCGCCAACTGGTGCACAGGTTTGCGTTCCCGTAAACGCCGATCAATCTGAATTGCCATTGTCATGGACTCATTCAGACCAGTAGGCGCAGGAAACCCCACCATGACGTCTTTTACAGCATCAGAGAGACCTTCTCTGAAAATTGCCGCCAGAGCGCACTCATTCCACTGAGTAAGCACAGACCATTTTCGAAATTTTTGGCAATATATTTCGGCTTCATCTTGCCCCTGAGAGAGGGCTATTAGGGCTTTCTCAGCCTGAATCTCCAAATTTGGTTCCTCATAAAGCAACCCCAAAGCCAGAAAAAACGCATCCACATTGAGCAACGCAGGATCCCCTGGTGCCAATGAAAATGCCCAATTTTGGGGGTCACCCCGCAGTAAAGAAATAACAATTTTTACTTGCTGGGCAGGATCTCCAGCAGAATGAGATCTCAGCGAAAGAAACAATTTACAATTGTATTTAAAATTTAGAAAACAAGATCGATCTCCAGAAAAAAACTCCGGTATAGGAATTTTAGGTTCAGACCGAGGAGCATGTAAAAAAAATCTTGTATATTCTGAACTTTAGAGGCAAGATTATTCAAATTGGTAGCCAGACTCTGGGGATCCATATTTCAACAGATAAAGTCTGAGCCATTCAGGGGTTAAGAGGAGAGGAAAACAGGAGACTGCAATTAGAGCTGGAGTGCAACTTCAGAGGAAGGAAAAAAAAAAAAAAAAAAGGTTTCACACAGTTCCTTTTCTCTCCTGCTTCAGCCTATAGATTAAACATTTGGGCTGGCCATACTGTTATGGTTTCCAATGGCAAGGAAACATCAGAAGCATAGAATAAACGGACAAGCTCTCGGGTGATGGAAACTAGAGCTGACCGCGATGCTAAACCTACACACCACACTAGAAGTAGCCAGGGGGCATTCCTGCGTTGTCTCTAGATGCCGCGCGCCAGCCGGAGAACTAACTACCCCTGGTAGAAGAAAACACAGTCCTGGCTTGCCTCCAGAGAATGTCCCCACAGGAGATAGCAGCCCCCCACATATAATAACGGTGAGAGCAGATGAAAAGACACACGTAGTATGAAAGCAGATTTAGCACAGAGAGGCCCGCTAACTAAATAGCAGAAAGATACAACAGAGGACTTCGCGGTAAGCTGCAAAACCCTTCAAAACACCATCCTGAAATTACCTTAACTCATGTGACAACTCATGCCACTGGAGTGGTAATTTCAGCCCAACAAGAGCTTCCAGCTGCAGAGATTCACATAGTGCAAACTGGACAAAACATACAAAAATAGACTTAAGGACTAAAGTGTCCAACTTAGCTGAGCAGAAAACTGGGAGCAGGAACATGCAACAGAATCACTCTGGATACATTGATGGCCAGCATTAGAATGACTGAGGAGCAAGGTTAAATAGGATACTCCCACATCCTGATAGGAACAGGTGAACTGAAGGCAAAGCTTGCAGGACACCAGTACCACAAGAGACCACCGGGGGAGCCCACGAACCGAATCACAACAGTTAGGGTTTGGATCCCTTTATCACCTTGATGGTGGTGGGTGACTTTTCAGTGTGTGTTCTGGTTTTTTCTATAAAAACGCATGCGTTTTTAACGCAAACAAACGCGTTGAGATCGGACGCCATGTCACGTTTGGAGAGCCCCTGATGTGCCTAAACAGTGAAAACTCCCCAATTCTAACTGAAACCCTAACCCCAACCCTAACCCAGCCCTAACCCCAACCCTAACCCTAGCCCTAACCCTAGTCCTAACCCTAGCGCTACTTTCACACTAGCGTTTTTTTGCATACGTCGCAATGCGTCGTTTTGGCGAAAAACGCATCCTGCAAAGTCATCTGCAGGATGCGTTTTTTCCCCATAGACTAACATTAGCGACGTATTGACACACGTCGCAAGCGTCGTGCGACGGTTGCGTCGTGTTGTGGCGGACCGCTGGCAGCAAAAAACGTTACATGTAACTTTTTTTGTGCCGACGGTCCACCATTTCCGACAGCGCATGCGCAGCTGGAACTCCGCCCCCACCTCCCCGCACCTCACAATGGGGCAGCAGATGTGTGGAAAAACAGCATCCGCTGCCCCGTTGAGCGGCGCTTGCACAGTATGCGTCAGTATGTCGGGCCGACCCAGCGCGACGGCCCCGTACCGATGCTAGTGTGAAAGTAGCCTAACGGGAAAATGGAAATAAATATATTTTTTTAAATTTTATTATTTTTCCCTAACTAAGGGGGTGATGAAGGGGGATTTGATTTACTTTTATAGCGTTTTTTGGGCGGATTTTTATGATTGGTAGCCATCACACACTAAAATACGCTTTTTATTGCAAAAAATAGTTTTTGCATCACCACATTTTGAGAGCTATAATTTTTCCATATTTTGGTCCACAGAGTCATGTGAGATCTTGTTTTTTGCGGGACGAGTTGACGTTTTTATTGGTACCATTTTCGGGCACATTACATTTTTTGATCGCTTTTTATTCCGATTTTTGGGAGGCGGAATGAACAAAAACCAGCAATTCCTGAAATTCTTTTAGGGGGGGCGTTTATACCGTTCCGCGTTTGGTAAAAAGGATAAAGCAGTTTTATTCTTCGGGTCAGTACGATTACAGCAATGCCTCATTTATGTAATTTTTTAATGTTTTGGCGCTTTTAAACAATAAAAACTATTTTATATAAAAAAAATAATTGTTTTTGCATCGCTTTATTCTGAGAGCTATAACTTTTTTATTTTTCTGCTGATGATGCTGTATGGCGGCTTTTTTTTGCGGGACAAGATGACGTTTTTAGCCGTATCATGGTTATTTATATCCGTCTTTTTGATCGCGTGTTATTCCACTTTTTGTTTGGCGGTATGAGAATAAAGCGTTTTTTGCCTCGTTTTTTTTTTTTTTTTTTTACGGTGTTCACTGAAGGGGTTAACTAGTGATATAGTTTTATAGGTGGGTTTGTTACGGACGCGGCGTTACTAAATATGTGTACTTTTATTGTGTGATTTTTTTTTTATTTAGATAAAGAAATGTATTTATGGAAATATATATATTTTTTTTCTTTATTTAGGAATTTTTTTTTTTTTTTACTTTTTTACTTTGTCCCAGGGGGGGACATCACAGATCGGTGATCTGACAGTGTGCACAGCACTCTGTCAGATCACCGATGTGACAGGCACATTGCAGAGCCTTGCCGGCGCCTGCTATGAGGAATTCTCAGCAGACGCCGGCAAGCAGGGTCATCTCATGACCCGGAAGGAGTCCCGCGGCCATCTTGGATCTGGGGACTCCTTCCAGGTCACCGGAGCAGCGCGATCTTATCGCGTTGCTCCGGTGGGAGAGCGCAGGGAGCCCCTGTCACTGCGCGATCCCCCTCTATGCCGCTGTCACTATTGACAGCGGCATCAGAGGGGTTAAATGCACGCGATCGGCGATAGCGCCGATCGTAGGCATTGCTGCGGGGTGTCAGCTGTCATATACAGCTGACACCTGCACCCGATCACCACGGCGCTCAGCGTGAGACCGCGGTGATCGGGGCGCCGTACTAGTACTGCGGCTGGCACTAATGCAGTGCCGGCAGCGCAGTACTAGTACGGCGCATGTCGCGAAGGGGTTAAACCTTCTTTCCTCCAGACGTAGAGTATGCCCCCTTGTCCCTGTCTCAGGTCTATGATTAAAAAGATCATCAGAAAGGTCTTTGTACTGTCCCCTCATATATTTATACATTAACATAAGATCACCCCTTAGGCCGGCCTCACACTAGCGAGTTTTACGGACGTATGAGCGCATAAACTACGTCCGTAAAATATGCATAACACACGGCCCAAAGATTCCCTATGTCCCAGCTCCTATCAGCCGTATTTTACTGATCCATATTATACGGTCTGGTACGGCCGTACAAAATTGCAGCATGCTGCGTTTGTCACCGTATTGTGCAAAAAAATCACCAATGAAAGTCTATGGGGGCGAGAAAAGTATAGATTACACATGGACCAGCAGTGTGACCTGCGAGAAATACGCACCGGTGTTAGAGAGAAAAGCCGGTAATTCAATTGCCGGCTTTTCATTTCTCCTTCCCAAACCCGACATGATATGAGACATGGTTTACATGCAGTAAACCATCTCATATCCCTTTTTTTTTGCATATTCCATACTACTAATGTTAGTAGTGTGTATGTGCAAAATTTGGGCACTGTAGCTTGTAAAATAAATCACGGAAAATATTGGCGTGGGCTCTCGCACAATTTTCTCCGCCAGAGTGATAAAGCCAGTGACTGAGGGCAGATATTAATAGCCTAGAGAGGGTCCATGGTTATTTCCCCCCCCCTGGCTACAAACATCTGCCCCCAGCCACCCCAGAAGAGGCACATCTGGAAGATACGCCTATTCTGGCACTTGGCCACTCTCTTCCCACTCCCGTGTAGCGGTGGGATATGGGGTAATGAAGGGTTAATGTCACCTTGCTATTGTAAGGTGACATTAAGCCAGATTAATAATGGAGAGTAGGGTTGAGCGAAACGGGTCGGCAATTTTCAGAAGTCGCCGACTTTTGGCAAAGTCGGGATTCATGAAACCCGACCCGACCCCTGTGTGGGGTCGGCCATGAAGTCGGCGATCTTCTGAATCTGGAATCGGAATTCCGATACCGATTCCTGATATGTTTAAGATATCGGGAATTGGTATCGGAATTCAGATTTAAGTGTAAAATAAAGAATTAAAATAAAAAATATCGCTATACTTACCCTCTGATGCGCCCTGGTACTAAGCGGGAACCTTCCTTCCTTAGAATCAGCCTTCAGCCCATGTGACCGCTCGCACGACCAATCACAAGCCGCGACGTCACCGTGACGTCACCGAAGGTCCTGGAAGGGCTGATTCTTAGGAAGGAAGGCTGCCGGAAAGAAGCCGAGGGTGCGTATATTCCTATTAGGTATATACTCACCCTCGCACGCGCCCTGCTTCTTTCCGGCAGCCTTCCTTCCTAAGAATCAGCCCTTCCAGGACCTTCGGTGACATCACGGTGACGTCGCGGCTTGTGATTGGTCGCGCAAGCGGTCACATGGGCGGCCGCGCGACCAATCACAAGCCGCGACGTCACCGCGACGTCACCGCAAGGTCCTGGAAGGCTGATTCTAAGGAAGGAAGGTTCCCGCTTAGTACCAGGGTGCATCAGAGGGTAAGTATAGCGATATTTTTTATTTTAATTCTTTATTTTACACTTAGATATGGATCCCAGGGCCTGAAGGAGAGTTTCCGCTCCTTCAGACCCTGGGAACCATTGGAAACCCAATGCACTGCATTGGGTTTCGAGTTTCGGCCGACCCCGACCCCGACTTTTTTATAGGATCGGCCGATTTCACTCGACCCGACTTTTGAAAAAGTCGCGTTTCGTGAAACCCGACCCGATCCTATAAATGTAAAGGTCGCTCAACCCTAATGGAGATGCGTCAATTATGACACCTATCCATTATTAATCCAATAGTACTAAATGGTTAATAAAACACACACACCTTATTTACAAGTATTTTAATGAAATAAAGACACATGTTGTAATATTTTATTAGACTCTTAATCCACCTGAAGACCATCGTCCTGAAACAAAGTTAAAAAACCAAACAACAATATTCCATACCTTCCGTCGTTATGTCCCACGATGTAAATCCATCTGAAGGGGTTAAATCATTTTACAGCCGGGAGCTGTGCTAAAGCACTCGCTCCTGCCTGTAAAAACCCCGGGTACTGAATGGAAAGCAGTTTGATCTGTAGTTACCTTGAGTCACGGTGATGCGCCCTCTGCTGGATGTCCTCATATGAACTCGAGCGTGGGAACTTTTCCAAGGCTCCAGTTCATGAGGACATCCAACAGAGGGTGCATCACCGCAACTCAAGGTAACTACAGATCAAACTGCTTTCCATTCAGTACCCGGGGTTTTTACAGGCAGGAGCGAGTGCTTTAGCACATCTCCTGGCTGTAAAATGATTTAACCCCTTCAGATGGATTTACTTCGTGGGAGTGACTGATCATCGGAAGGTATGAGATATTGTTAATTTGTTATTTTTACTTTTTCACAGAACGAGGGTCTTCAGCTGGATTAAGAGAATAATAAAATATTACAACAACCTGTGTCTTTATTTCATTAAAGGACTTTGTAATAATGTGTGTGTGTTTTATTAACCATTTCGTACTATTGGATTAATAATGGATAGGTGTCATAATTGACGCCTCTCCATTATTAATCTGGTTTAATGTCACCTTACAATAGCAAGTAGACATTAACCCTTCATTACCCCATATCCCACCGCTACATGGGAGTGGGAAGAGAGTGGCCAAGTGACAGAATAGGCGCATCTTCCAGATGTGCCTCTTCTGGGGTGGCTGGGGGCAGATGTTTGTAGCCAGGGGGGCCAATAACCATGGACCCTCTCTAGGCTATTAATATCTGCCCTCAGTCACTGGCTTTACCACTCTGGCGGAGAAAATTGCGCGGGAGCCCACGCCAATATTTTCCGCTATTTAACCCTTTATTTTACAAGCTACAGTGCCCAAATTTTGCACATACACCCTACTAACATTAGTAGTGTGGAATATGCAAAAAAAAAAAAGGGATATGAGATGGTTTACTGTATGTAAACCATGTCTCATATCATGTCGGGTTTGGGAAGGAGAAATGAAAAGCCGGCAATTGAATTACCGGCTTTTCACATATATCACGCTGAATTAAATATAAATACAGAATATATATATATATATATATATATATATATATATATATATATATATATATATATATATATATGTCTCAATGACATATATATATACTGCATATATGTTGTAACGAACATTTGAGCACATAAATCCATTAGATGTCGGTTTTGCAAGCCTGCGAGAAAATATCGCAGTACGGATGCCATACGGATTACATACGGAGGATGCCATGTGCAAAATACGCTGACACACCCTGCCTATGGATGACATACGGATCACTATTTTGGGGACTTTTCTGCGTATTACGGCCGTAAAAAATGGACCGTATTTGCATACGCTGAGTGTGACGCCGGCCTTAGCCTTTGTTTTTCCAAACTAAATAGCCCCAAGTGTAATAACCTATCTTGGTATTGCAGACGCACCAGTCCTCTAATAATGTTTTTTGCTCTTCTCTGCACCCGCTCCAGTCCAGCTATGTCTTTCTTATACACCGGAGACCAGAACTGTACACAGTAATCTTAGTGTGGTTGAACTAGTGACTTGTATAGAGGTAAAATTATGTTCTCCTCATGAGCATCTATGCCTCTTTTAATTCATCCCATTATTTTATTTGCCTTTGTAGCAGCTGCCTGACATTGGCCACTAAATGTGAGTTTGTCATCCACCCATACTCCCAGGTCTTTTTCATTGACGGTTTTGCCAGAGTTTTTGAATTAAGCACATAGTTATACATCTTATTACTTCTACCCAAGTGCATGACCTTACATGTATCCCCATTAAAGCTCATTTGCCATTTATCAGCCTAAGCTTCTAGTTTACATAAATCATCCTGTAATATAAGATTGTCCTCCTCTGTATTGATTACCCTGCAGAGTTCGGTGTCATCTGCAAATATTAAAATTCCACTCTGTATGCTCCCTACAAGATCATTAATAAATATGTTAAAAAGAAGAGGGCCCAATACTGACCCCTGTGGTACCCCATTGCTAACCGCGACCCAGTCCGAGTGTGCTCCATTAATAACCACACTTTGTTTCCTATCCCTGAGCCAGCTCTTAACCCACTTACGCATATTTTCCCCTATCCTCATTATTCTCATTTTATGTATCAACCTTTTGTGTGGCACCTTATCAAAAACTTTTGAAAAGTCCATATACACTATGCCCACTGGGTTCCCTTGGTCCAGTCCAGAATGAGCCTCTTCATAGAAATTGATCAGATTAGTCTGACAGGAACGGTTCCTAGTAAACCCATGTTGGTATTGGGTCATGAGGTTATTCCTCTTCAGATACTCCAGCATAGCATCTCTTAGAATGCCCTCCAGGATTTTACCCACAGTAGAGGTTAAGCTTACTGGCCTATAATTTCCAAGTTCAGTTTTTGTCCCCTTTTTGAATATTGGCACCACATTTGCTATACACCAGTCCTGTGGTACAGACCCTGTTATTATGGACTCTTTAAAGATTAAAAATAATGGTCTATCAATGACTGTACTTAATTCCTGCAGTACTCGGGGGGGGGGGGGGGGAGATTTGTCAATTTTAGTGATTTTTAGACGCCAACGTACTTCCTGCTGGGTTAAGCAGGTGACAATTAATGGGGAACTTTTGTTATTACTGATCATATTGTCTGCCATGGAATTTTCTTGTGTAAATACTGAAGAAAAAAAGGCATTTAGCATATTGGCTTTTTTCTTATCCTCATCCACGATTTCACCCAGACTATTTTTAAGGGGGCCAACACTATCATTTTTTAGTTTCTTACTATTTACGTAGTTAAAGAATATTTTGGGATTATTTTTTACTCTCTCTGGCAATGAGTCTCTCTGTCTCAATCTTAGCTGCCTTGATTTGCTTTTTACAGAATTAACTTAATTTTCTGTATTTATTTAATGCCTCATCACTACCTACTTCCTTTAATTCTCTAAATGCATTCTTTTTGTCACTTATTGCACCCCTTACAGCTCTATTTAGCCATATTGGTTTCCTCCTATTTCTAGTACCGTATATACTCGAGTATAAGCCGACCCGAGTATAAGCCGACCACCCTAATTTTGCCACAAAAAACTGGGAAAACTTATTGACTCGAGTATAAGCCTAGGGTGGAAAATGCAGCAGCTACCGGTGAATTTCAAAAATAAAAAAAGATGCTCCATACCGTTCATTATGGCCCCATAGCTGTGCCATATAGTGCTCTGCACCGTTCATTATGGCCCCATAGCTGTGCCATATAGTGCTCTGCACCGTTCATAATTGCCCCATAGCTGTGCCATATAGTGCTCTGCACCATTCATTATTGCCCCACAGCTGTGCCATATAGTGCTCTGCACCGTTCATAATTGCCCCATAGCTGTGCCATATAGTGCTCTGCACCGTTCATTATTGCCCCATAGATGTGCCATATAGTGCTCTGCGCCGTTCGTAATTGCCCCATAGCTGTGCCATATAGTGCTCTGCACCGTTCATAATTGCCCCATAGCTGTGCCATATAGTGCTCTGCACCGTTCCTTATTGCCCCATAGCTGTGCCATACAGGTCCTTCTCAAAAAATTAGCATATAGTGTTAAATTTCATTATTTACCATAATGTAATGATTACAATTAAACTTTCATATATTATAGATTCATTATCCACCAACTGAAATTTGTCAGGTCTTTTATTGTTTAAATACTGATGATTTTGGCATACAACTCCTGATAACCCAAAAAACCTGTCTCAATAAATTAGCATATCAAGAAAAGGTTCTCTAAATGACCTATTACCCTAATCTTCTGAATCAACTAATTAACTCTAAACACATGCAAAAGATACCTGAGGCTTTTAAAAACTCCCTGCCTGGTTCATTACTCAAAACCCCCATCATGGGTAAGACTAGCGACCTGACAGATGTCAAGAAGGCCATCATTGACACCCTCAAGCAAGAGGGTAAGACCCAGAAAGAAATTTCTCAACAAATAGGCTGTTCCCAGAGTGCTGTATCAAGGCACCTCAATGGTAAGTCTGTTGGAAGGAAACAATGTGGCAGAAAACGCTGTACAACGAGAAGAGGTGACCGGACCCTGAGGAAGATTGTGGAGAAGGACCGATTCCAGACCTTGGGGAACCTGAGGAAGCAGTGGACTGAGTCCACTGTGTGCAGGAAATGGGCTACAGGTGCCGCATTCCCCAGGTAAAGCCACTTTTGAACCATAAACAGCGGCAGAAGCGCCTGACCTGGGCTACAGAGAAGCAGCACTGGACTGTTGCTAAGTGGTCCCAAGTACTTTTTTCTGATGAAAGCAAATTTTGCATGTCATTCGGAAATCAAGGTGCCAGAGTCTGGAGGAAGACTGGGGAGAAGGAAATGCCAAAATGCCTGAAGTCCAGTGTCAAGTACCCACAGTCAGTGATGGTGTGGGGTGCCATGTCAGCTGCTGGTGTTGGTCCACTGTGTTTCATCAAGGGCAGGGTCAATGCAGCTAGCTATCAGGAGATTTTGGAGCACTTCATGCTTCCATCGGCTGAAATGCTTTATGGAGATAAAGATTTCATTTTTCAGCACGACCTGGCACCTGCTCACAGTGCCAAAACCACTGGTAAATGGTTTACTGACCATGGTATTACTGTGCTCAATTGGCCTGCCAACTCTCCTGACCTGAACCCCATAGAGAATCTGTGGGATATTGTGAAGAGAAAGTTGAGAGACGCAAGACCCAACACTCTGGATGAGCTTAAGGCCGCTATTGAAGCATCCTGGGCCTCCATAACATCTCAGCAGTGTCACAGGCTGATTGCCTCCATGCCACGCCGCATTGAAGCAGTCATTTCTGCCAAAGGATTCCCGACCAAGTATTGAGTGCATAACTGAACATTATTATTTGATGGTTTTTTTGTTTGGTATTAAAAAACACTTTTATTTGATTGGTCGGGTGAAATATGCTAATTTATTGAGACAGGTTTTTTGGGTTATCAGGAGTTGTATGCCAAAATCATCAGTATTAAAACAATAAAAGACCTGACAAATTTCAGTTGGTGGATAATGAATCTATAGTATATGAAAGTTTAATTGTAATCATTACATTATGGTAAATAATGAAATTTAACACTATATGCTAATTTTTTGAGAAGGACCTGTATAGTGCTCTGCACCGTTCATAATTGTCCCATAGCTGTGCCATATAGTGTTCTGCACCGTTCATTATTGCCCCATAGATGTGCCATATAGTGCTCTGCGCCGTTCATAATTGCCCCATAGCTGTGCCATATAGTGCTCTGCACCGTTCATAATTGCCCCATAGCTGTGCCATATAGTGCTCTGCACTGCTCCTTATTGCCCCATAGCTGTGCCATATAGTGCTCTGCACCGTTCATTATTGCCCCATAGCTGTGCCATATAGTGCTCTGCACCATTCATTATTGCCCCATAGCTGTGCCATATAGTGCTCTGCACCGTTCATTATTGCCCCATAGCTGTGCCATATAGTGCTCTGCACCGTTCATTATTGCCCCCATAGCTGTGCATATAGTGCTCTGCACCGTTCATAATTGCCCCATAGCTGTGCCATATAGTGCTCTGCATCGTTCATTATTGCCCCATATATGTGCCATATAGTGCTCTGCGCCGTTCATAATTGCCCCATAGCTGTGCCATATAGTGCTCTGCACCGTTCATAATTGCCCCATAGCTGTGCCATATAGTGCTCTGCACCGTTCATAATTGCCCCATAGCTGTGCCATATAGTGCTCTGCACCGTTCCTTATTGCCCCATAGCTGTGCCATATAGTGCTCTGCACCGTTCATAATGGCCCCAAAGCTGTGCCATATAGTGCTCTGCACCGTTCATTATTGCCCCATAGATGTGCCATATAGTGCTCTGCGCCGCTCCTTATTGCCCCATAGCTGTGCCATATAGTGCTCTGCGCCGTTCATAATTGCCCCATAGCTGTGCCATATAGTGCTCTGCACCGTTCATAATTGCCCCATAGCTGTGCCATATAGTGCTCTGCACCGTTCATTATTGCCCCATAGCTGTGCCATATAGTGCTCTGCACCGTTCATTATTGCCCCATAGCTGTGCCATATAGTGCTCTGCACCGTTCATTATTGCCCCCATAGCTGTGCCATATAGTGCTCTGCACCGTTCATAATTGCCCCATAGCTGTGCCATATAGTGCTCTGCACCGTTCATTATTGCCCCATAGATGTGCCATATAGTGCTCTGCACCGTTCATAATTGCCCCATAGCTGTGCCATATAGTGCTCTGCACCGTTCATAATTGCCCCATAGCTGTGCCATATAGTGCTCTGCACCGTTCATAATTGCCCCATAGCTGTGCCATATAGTGCTCTGCACCGTTAATTATTGCCCCATAGATGTGCCATATAGTGCTCTGCGCCGCTCCTTATTGCCCCATAGCTGTGCCATATAGTGCTCTGCGCCGTTCATAATTGCCCCATAGCTGTGCCATATAGTGCTCTGCACCGTTCATAATTGCCCCATAGCTGTGCCATATAGTGCTCTGCACCGTTCATTATTGCCCCATAGCTGTGCCATATAGTGCTCTGCACCGTTCATAATTGCCCCATAGCTGTGCCATATAGTGCTCTGCACCGTTCATAATTGCCCCATAGCTGTGCCATATAGTGCTCTGCACCGTTCATAATTGCCCCATAGCTGTGCCATATAGTGCTCTGCACCGTTCATAATTGCCCCATAGCTGTGCCATATAGTGCTCTGCACCGTTCATTATTGCCCCATAGCTGTGCCATATAGTGCTCTGCACCGTTCATTATTGCCCCATAGCTGTGCCATATAGAGCTCTGCACCGTTCATTATTGCCCCCATAGCTGTGCCATATAGTGCTCTGCACCGTTCATAATTGCCCCATAGCTGTGCCATATAGTGCTCTGCACCGTTCATTATTGCCCCATAGCTGTGCCATATAGTGCTCTGCGCCGTTCATAATTGCCCCATAGCTGTGCCATATAGTGCTCTGCACCGTTCCTTATTGCCCCATAGCTGTGCCATATAGTGCTCTGTACCGTTCATAATTGCCCCATAGCTGTGCCATATAGTGCTCTGCACCGTTCATAATTGCCCCATAGCTGTGCCATAAAGTGCTCTGCACCGTTCATTATTGCCCCATAGCTGTGCCATATAGTGCTCTGCACCGTTCATTATTGCCCCATAGCTGTGCCATATAGTGCTCTGCACCGTTCATTATTGCCCCCATAGCTGTGCCATATAGTGCTCTGCACCGTTCATTATTGCCCCCATAGCTGTGCCATATAGTGCTCTGCACCGTTCATAATTGCCCCATAGCTGTGCCATATAGTGCTCTGCACCGTTCATTATTGCCCCATAGATGTGCCATATAGTGCTCTGCGCCGTTCATAATTGCCCCATAGCTGTGCCATATAGTGCTCTGCACCGTTCATAATTGCCCCATAGCTGTGCCATATAGTGCTCTGCACCGTTCCTTATTGCCCCATAGCTGTGCCATATAGTGCTCTGCACCGTTCATAATTGCCCCATAGCTGTGCCATATAGTGCTCTGCACCGTTCATTATTGCCCCATAGATGTGCCATATAGTGCTCTGCGCCGCTCCTTATTGCCCCATAGCTGTGCCATATATTGCTCTGCGCCGTTCATAATTGCCCCATAGCTGTGCCATATAGTGCTCTGCACCGTTCATAATTGCCCCATAGCTGTGCCATATAGTGCTCTGCACCGTTCATTATTGCCCCATAGCTGTGCCATATAGTGCTCTGCACCGTTCATAATTGCCCCATAGCTGTGCCATATAGTGCTCTGCACCGTTCATTATTGCCCCCATAGCTGTGCCATATAGTGCTCTGCACCGTTCATAATTGCCCCATAGCTGTGCCATATAGTGCTCTTCACCGTTCATTATTGCCCCATAGCTGTGCCATATAGTGCTCTGCGCCGTTCATAATTGCCCCATAGCTGTGCCATATAGTGCTCTGCACCGTTCCTTATTGCCCCATAGGTGTGCCATATAGTGCTCTGCACCGTTCATTATTGCCTCATAGATGTGCCATATAGTGCTCTGCGCCGTTCATAATTGCCCCATAGCTGTGCCATATGGTGCTCTGCACCGTTCATAATTGCCCCATAGCTGTGCCATATAGTGCTCTGCACCGCTCCTTATTGCCCCATAGCTGTGCCATATAGTGCTCTGCACCGTTCATTATTGCCCCATAGCTGTGCCATATAGTGCTCTGCACCATTCATTATTGCCCCATAGCTGTGCCATATAGTGCTCTGCACCGTTCATTATTGCCCCATAGCTGTGCCATATAGTGCTCTGCACCGTTCATTATTGCACCCATAGCTGTGCCATATAGTGCTCTGCACCGTTCATAATTGCCCCATAGCTGTGCCATATAGTGCTCTGCACCGTTCATTATTGCCCCATAGATGTGCCTTATAGTGCTCTGTGCCGTTCATAATTGCCCCATAGCTGTGCCATATAGTGCTCTGCACCGTTCATAATTGCCCCATAGCTGTGCCATATAGTGCTCTGCACCGTTCCTTATTGCCCCATAGCTGTGCCATATAGTGCTCTGCACCGTTCATAATTGCCCCATAGCTGTGCCATATAGTGCTCTGCACCGTTCATTATTGCCCTATAGGTGTGCCATATAGTGCTCTGCACCGTTCATAATTGCCCCATAGCTGTGCCATGTAGTGCTCTGCACCGTTCATAATTGCCCCATAGATGTGCCATATAGTGCTCTGCACCGTTCATTATTGCCCCATAGCTGTGCCATATAGTGCTCTGCACCGTTCATTATTGCCCCATAGCTGTGCCATATAGTGCTCTGCACCGTTCATTATTGCCCCATAGATGTGCCATAGAAAGCTGTGCTGCTGCAATAAAAATAATAAAACACATACTCACCTCTCTTGCTTGCAGCTCCTCAGCGTCCCGTCCCGGCGTCTCTCCGCACTGACTGATCAGGCAGAGGGCGGCACGCACACTGTATGCGTCATCGCGCCCTCTGACCTGCAGTCAGTGCGGAGAGAGACGCTGGGAAGACAGAGCGGCGCCCGGCGTGTGGAACACGGACAGGTAAATATGACATACTTACCTGCTCCCGGCGTCCCGCTCCTTCCCCCGGACAGCTGTCTTCGGTGCCGCAGCCTTTTCCTCTATCAGCGGTCACCGGCACTGCTGATTAGAGAAATGAATAGGCGGCTCCGCCCCTATGGGAGTGGAGTCCATAGTCATTTCTCTAATGAGCGGTCCCACGTGACCGCTGAACAGGGGAAGAGCTGCGGCACCCGGAGACCGTGGGACGGGCAGGGGGAGCGCCAGGAGCCCCGGAAGCAGGTAAGTATGCCTCAGCGCCCTCTCCCCCTCACCCGCCGACCGTGACTCAAGTATAAGCCGAGAGGGGCACTTTCAGCCCAAAAATTTGGGCTGAAAATCTCGGCTTATACTCGAGTATATACGGTATATTTATTCCCATACGGTACTGTGCACAGGTCCTATCAAGGATGCTAATAAACGTCTCCCATTTTCTTTATGTATTTTATGTCTTAGGATATCGTCCCAGTTAATTGCACTAAGATCATCTCTCATCCGTTGGAAATTTGCCCTCCTGAAGTTTAGTGTCCTTGTAACCCCTCTACTACACATCTTATAAAAGGATACATGAAAACTTATTATTTTGTGATCACTATTCCCCAAGTGACCCCCAACCCTTATATTTAATATGCGGTCTGGCCTGTTGGTTAATATTAGGTCTAGCAGTGCCCTGTTGTGAATTCCGCTCTTGGGCTCCCTCCGGTGGTTGTAAGTGGCACTTTTGTGAGTTTTGCTCTTGGGCTCCCTCCAGTGGATTTAAGTGGAACTGCTGCTCCTTGGATTTAGCAGTCAGCAGCTGCTTCCACTGATCGTCTATTCTGGTTCGGCTATATATCCTGGCTCTATCCTTCAGCTAGTGCCAGTTGTCAATGGTTCCTGCTTGGATTCACATCTCTCTTGGATTTCCCTGATATTCTGACCAGTTCAGCAAAGATAAGTCCTTGCTTTGTTCTTTTGCTTTCCACTTGTTGTGGACTTAATAGTTCAGCACATTCTATGTTTTTTTTTTTCTAGTTCAGCTTGTCAGTATGGATTTATTCAGTTAAGCTGGAAGCTCTGGGAAGCAGATTTACCCTCCGCACCTTTAGTCAGGTGTGGAGATTTTTGTAAACTCTGTGGTGGATTTTTCTAGTTTTTAATACTGACCGCACAGCATTCTGTCCTGTTCTATCTATCTAGCTAGATTGGCCTCCTTTGCTACATCCTAGTTTCATTCTGTGTATGTCATTTCCCTCTCCACTCACAGTCAATATTTGTGGGGGGGCTGTCTGTCCTTTGGGAATTTTCTCTGAGGCAAGATAGCTTTCCTGTTTCTATCTTTAGGGGTAGTTAGTCCTCCGGCTGTGATGAGGTGTCTAGGGAGTGACAGGAACATCCCACGGCTACTTCTAGTGTTGTGTTAAGCTCAGGAACTGCGGTCAGTACAGGTACCACCTCCTCCATAGCACGTCCCATGTTGCTCCTAAACCACCAGTTCATAACAGTACAACTGGCCAAAAATGAATTAAATGCTTCTCAAAAGAAGGAAAAAAGAAAAATTCTGAGCCATTTTTTTTTCTGTAGTCGGTTTTGTCTTTTTTTTCCTCTTAATCTCTGGGTGGTTCAGGATTTTGGCGCTGGCATGGATGTTCAGGGTTTGTTTTCTCGTGTGGATCAACTTGCTGCAAGAGTACAGAGTATCCAAAATTATGCTGTCCAGACTCTGGCTTTAGAGCCTAAAATTCCTACTCCTGATTTGTTTTTTGGGGACAGATCCAAGTTTTTGAACTTTAAAAATAACTGCAAATTGTTTTTTGCTTTGAAACCCCGTTCCTCTGGTGATCCCATTCAGCAGGTTAAAATCGTCATCTCTCTGCTGCGTGGTGACCCTCAGGACTGTGCATTCTCCCTTGAATCCGGGAATCCGGCATTGCTTAATGTAGACGCATTTTTTCAAGCGCTTGGATTATTGTATGACGAACCTAATTCTGTGGATCATGCAGAAAAAAACCTTGTTGGCCCTATGTCAGGGTCAGGAAGCGGCAGAATTATACTGCCAGAAATTTAGAAAATGGTCTGTGCTCACTAAATGGAATGAGGATTGCTCTGGCAGCAATTTTCAGAAAGGGTCTTTCTGAAGCCCTTAAAGATGTTATGGTGGGGTTCCCTATGCCTGCTGGTTTGAGCAAATCTATGTCTCTAGCCATTCAGATTGATCGGCGCCTGCGCGAGCGCAAAGTTGTGCACCATATGGCAGTGTCCTCTGAGCGGAGTCCTGAGCCTATGCAATGTGATAGGATTTTGACTAGAGCAGAACGGCAGGGATTCAGACGTCAGAATGGGCTGTGTTTTTACTGTGGTGATTCTGCTCATGTTATTTCTGATTGCCCTAAGCGTACTAAGAGGGTCGCTAGGTCTGTTACCATCAGTACTGTACAGCCTAAATTTCTCTTATCTGTGACCCTGATTTGCTCATTATCGTCCTTTTCTGTCATGGCATTTGTGGATTCAGGCGCTGCCTTGAACTTAATGGACTTGGAATTCGCCAGGCGCTGTGGTTTTTCCTTGCAGCCTTTGCAGAGCCCTATTCCTTTGAGGGGGATTGATGCTACACCATTGGCCAAGAATAAACCTCAGTATTGGACTCAGCTGACCATGTGCATGGCTCCAGCACATCAGGAAGATTGCCGTTTTCTGGTGTTGCATAACTTGCATGATGTTGTTGTACTGGGTTTTCCATGGTTACAGGAACATAATCCGGTGCTGGATTGGAAATCTATGTCTGTGACTAGTTGGGGTTGTCAAGGGGTACATTGTGACATTCCTTTGATGTCAATTTCCTCTTCCCCCTCTTCTGAAGTCCCTGAGTTTTTGTCGGATTTCCAGGATGTATTTGAGGAGCCCAAGTCCAGTTCCCTTCCTCCGCATAGGGACTGTGATTGTGCTATTAACTTGATTCCTGGCTGTAAGTTCCCTAAGGGCCGACTTTTCAATCTGTCTGTGCCAGAGCATGCCGCCATGCGGAGTTATGTCAAGGAGTCTTTGGAGAAGGGGCATATTCGGCCGTCCTCGTCACCATTGGGAGCGGGATTCTTTTTTGTTGCCAAGAAGGATGGCTCCTTGAGACCCTGTATTGATTATCGCCTTCTTAATAAGATCACGGTCAAATTCCAATACCCTTTACCTTTGCTTTCTGATTTGTTTGCTCGGATTAAGGGGGCTAGTTGGTTTACTAAGATTGACCTTCGAGGGGCATATAATCTTGTTCGTATTAAACAGGGTGACGAATGGAAAACTGCATTTAATACGCCCGAAGGCCATTTTGAATACCTTGTGATGCCTTTCGGGCTTTCTAATGCTCCTTCTGTATTTCAGTCCTTCATGCATGATATTTTCCGCAATTATCTTGATAAATTCATGATTGTGGATTTGGATGATATTTTGATTTTTTCCGATGATTGGGAGTCTCATGTGAAGCATGTCAGGATGGTATTCCAGATCCTTCGTGATAATGCTTTATTTGTGAAGGGGTCTAAGTGCCTATTTGGAGTTCAGAAGGTCTCTTTTTTGGGTTTTATTTTTTCTCCCTCGTCTATAGAAATGGATCTTGTTAAGGTCCAAGCCATTCATGACTGGATTCAACCCACATCGGTGAAGAGCCTTCAGAAATTTTTGGGCTTTGCTAATTTTTATTGCCTTTCATTGCCAACTTTTCCAGTGTGGTTAAGCCCCTGACCGATTTGACGAAGAAAGGCGCTGATGTGACGCATTGGTCCTCTGCGGCTGTTGAGGACTTTCAGGAGCTTAAACACCGATTTACTTCTGCCCCTGTGTTGCGTCAGCCGGATGTTTCTCTTCCTTTTCAGGTTGAGGTTGACGCTTCTGAGATTGGGGCAGGGGCCGTTTTGTCTCAGAGGAATTCTGATGGTTCTTTGATGAAACCGTGTGCTTTTTTTTCCAGAAAGTTTTCGCCTGCGGAGCGCAATTATGACGTTGGCAATCGGGAGTTGTTGGCTATGAAGTGGGCATTTGAGGAGTGGCGACATTGGCTTGAGGGAGCCAAGCACCGCGTTGTCGTCTTGACCGATCATAAGAATCTGATTTACCTCGAGTCGGCAAAGCGGCTGAACCCTAGACAGGCTCGATGGTCCCTGTTTTTCTCCCGTTTTGATTTTGTGGTCTCGTATCTTCCGGGATCTAAGAATGTTAAGGCTGATGCCCTCTCTAGGAGTTTTTTGCCTGATCTCCTGGAGTCCTTGAGCCGGTTGGCAGTCTTAAAGAAGGGGTGATTATTTCTGCCATCTCCCCTGATTTGCGGCGGGTGCTTCAGGAATTTCAGACTGATAAACCTGACCGCTGTCCAGTGGGGAAGCTGTTTGTTCCTTATAGATGGACTAGTAAGGTAATTTCTGAGGTTCATTGTTCAGTGTTGGCTGGTCATCCTGGGATTTTTGGTACCAGAGATTTGGTTGCTAGGTCCTTTTGGTGGCCTTCCTTGTCGCGGGATGTGCGTTCTTTTGTGCAGTCCTGTGGGACTTGTGCCTGGGCCAAGCCTTGCTGTTCCCGCGCTAGTGGGTTGCTTTTGCCTTTGCCGGTCCCTGAGAGGCCCTGGACGCATATTTCCATGGATTTTATTTCGGATCTTCCTGTTTCCCAGAAGATGTCTGTTATCTGGGTGATTTGTGACCGGTTCTCTAAAATGGTCCATTTGGTACCTTTGCCTAAATTGCCTTCCTCCTCTGATTTGGTTCCATTGTTTTTTCAGCATGTGGTTCGTTTGCATGGCATTCCGGAGAATATTGTGTCTGACAGAGGTTCCCAGTTTGTTTCTAGGCTTTGGCGGGCGTTTTGTGCTAGGATGGGCATTGATTTGTCTTTTTCTTTGGCGTTCCATCCTCAGACAAATGGCCAAACTGAGCAAACTAATCAGACCTTGGAAACCTATTTGAGATGCTTTGTGTCTGCTGATCAGGATGATTGGGTGGCTTTCTTGCCGTTGGCCGAGTTTGCCCTTAATAATCGGGCTAGTTCGGCTACTTTGGTTTCGCCTTTTTTTTGTAATTTTGGTTTTCATCCTCGTTTTTCTTTGGGGCAGGTTGAGCCTTCTGATTGTCCTGGTGTGGATTCTGTGGTGGACAGGTTACAGAAGATTTGGACTCATGTGGTAGACCATTTGACGTTGTCTCAGGAAAAGGCTCAACGTTTTGCCAACCGCCGTCGGTGTGTTGGTCCCCGGCTTCGGGTGGGGGATTTAGTCTGGTTATCTTCTCGTCATGTTCCTATGAAGGTTTCTTCCCCTAAGTTCAAACCTCGGTTTATTGGTCCTTATAAGATTTCTGAGATTATCAATCCGGTATCTTTTCATTTGGCTCTTCCAGCCTCTTTTGCCATCCATGTTTTCCATAGATCTTTGTTGTGGAGATATGTGGTGCCCATTCTTCCCTCTGTGGATCCTCCTGCCCCAGTGTTGGTTGATGGGGAGTTGGAATATGTGGTGGAGAAAATTTTGGATTCTCGTTTTTCGAGGCGGAGGCTTCAGTTTCTTGTCAAGTGGAAGGGTTATGGCCAGGAGGATAATTCTTGGGTTGTTGCCTCCGATGTCCATGCCGCCGATTTGGTTCGTGCCTTTCACTTGGCTCGTCCTGATCGGCCTGGGGGCTCTGGTGTGGGTTCGGTGACCCCTCCTCAAGGGGGGGTACTGTTCTGAATTCCGCTCTTGGGCTCCCTCCGGTGGTTGTAAGTGGCACTTTTGTGAGTTCTGCTCTTGGGCTCCCTCCGGTGGATTTAAGTGGAACTGCTGCTCCTTGGATTTAGCAGTTAGCAGCTGCTTCCACTGATCGTCTATTCTGGCTCGGCTATATATCCTGGATCTATCCTTCAGCTAGTGCCAGTTGTCAATGGTTCCTGCTTGGATTCACATCTCTCTTGGATTTCCCTGATATTCTGACCAGTTCAGCAAAGATAAGTCCTTGCTTTGTTCTTTTGCTTTCCACTTGTTGTGGACTTAATAGTTCAGCACATTCTATGTTTTTTTTTTCTAGTCCAGCTTGTCAGTATGGATTTATTCAGTTAAGCTGGAAGCTCTGGGAAGCAGATTTACCCTCCGCACCTTTAGTCAGGTGTGGAGATTTTTGTAAACTCTGTGGTGGATTTTTCTAGTTTTTAATACTGACCGCACAGCATTCTGTCCTGTTCTATCTATCTAGCTAGATTGGCCTCCTTTGCTACATCCTAGTTTCATTCTGTGTATGTCATTTCCCTCTCCACTCACAGTCAATATTTGTGGGGGGCTGTCTGTCCTTTGGGAATTTTCTCTGAGGCAAGATAGCTTTCCTGTTTCTATCTTTAGGGGTAGTTAGTCCTCCGGCTGTGACGAGGTGTCTAGGGAGTGACAGGAACATCCCACGGCTACTTCTAGTGTTGTGTTAAGCTCAGGAACTGCGGTCAGTACAGGTACCACCTCCTCCATAGCACGTCCCATGTTGCTCCTAAACCACCAGTTCATAACAGTGCCCCCCTTCTTGTTGGGTCCTGACCAAATTGTGAAAGGTAATTGTCTCTCATAGTTGTCAAAATCTGATTACCTTTGCTGGAACTTCAGATTTCCGTTCCCCAATCTATTTCAGGGTAGTTGACGTCCCCCATAATAATAACTTCTCCTTGAGTCGCAGCTTCATCTATTTGCCTTATGAGGATATTCTCCGTTGCTTCCATTATTTTTTGAGACTTATAACAAACCCCTATCAATAATTTATTATTTTTTCCCCCTCCTCTTATCTCCACCCACAGGGACTCTACATTTTCATTAGATTCACCTATATTATCACACAGGATGGGTTTTAAGGATGAATTTTACATATAGACACACAACTCCCCCTCTCTTATCAGTTCGGTCATTTCTGAACAGACTATAGCCCTGCAAGTTAAAAGCCCAGTCATGGCTCTCATCCAGCCATGTTTCAGATATCCCTACCATGTCATAATTATGCTCCAACACCATTAATTCTAATTTGTCCATTTTGTTGGCAAGGCTTCTGGCATTAGTATACATACATTTTATGTATCTATCTGCATCTCTATTCTTTCTTAAATTATTAATTGATCTAACCCCACCCCCCCATGTCACCGCCACCCCCAACTTCCTTATTTCTGCCCAGGTCTCTATCTGCACTATCTTCCCCTCCTATAAAATGAATACCCCCATTCCCTAGTTTAAACACTCCTCCAACATTCTAGCCATTTTCTCCCCCAGCACAGCTGCACCTTCCCCATTGAGGCACAGCCAGTCCCTAGCGTAGAACCTTTAGCCAACTGAGAAGTCGGCCCAGTTCTGCAGGAACCCAAACCCCTCCTTCCTACACCAATCCTTGGCCACTTATTAACCTCCCTAATCTCCCATTGCCTCTCTGGTGTGGCATATGGTACAGGCAGTACAGCATTTCAGAAAATACCACATTGGAGGTCCTTGCTTTCAGCTTGCAGCCTAATTCCCTGAAATCATCTTTAAGGACCTTCCACCTACCTCTAACTTTGTCATTTGTGCCAATGTGCACCTTGACCGCTTGGTCCTCACCACCCCCTCCCACTAATCTATCCACCCGATCAGCAAAGTGTCGGACTCGAGTGCCAGGTAGGCAGCACACCATTTGACGATTCCTGTCTTTGTGACAGATTGCCCCATCTGTTCCCCTAATAATTGAGTCCCCCACTACCAGCACCTGTCTGGCCTACCCTGCTCTCCTATTTCCCTCCTTACTGGAGCAGTCACTCCTCCAGCTTTCAGAGGACATTCCTGGCTGCAGCAGTGCTACCCCTGTACTGGCACCCCCTCATCTGCCAACTTAGCAAACTTATTGGGGTGTGCCAGATCAGGACTAACCTCCCTGGCACTCTTCCCTCTACCCAGCCTTCTGTCACCCAGCTTGCTGCTTCACTGTCCTGCAGCTCCATCCTACCTTCCCCCGCCTCATCTATCCCATTGAGCGCCTGCTCAGTGAGCAGAAGACTCCTTTCCATATTGTCAATGGATCTCAGTGTTGCCAGCTGCACATTTAGATTCAGAATCTGGGTTTCCAAATGCACAATTTGCTCACATCTTGCACAGCAGTATGCACCCTCGACCGGCTGATCAAGGATTGCATACATGTGTCAAGATGTGCACTGGATGGCATTAACAATAGTAGAACACATTTCCTAATGGGAATTGCACCAGACAGAAACGTTAAATAAAAAATAAATGCAAAGTATCAATAAAACACAGACAGTGATTCAGTAATTCCTCCCTTGGAAACTCCCTGAATCCAAAGTCACTGAATCACAAGTCACACTTACCTCCGTTTGCACTTACATTCAGGTCTCACTCAGCTTGTTCACACTCGCTAAGCTGAAGATTTAAAGATTTTTTTTCTCTTTCCCCTCAGCAGCAATCCATCTTGCTGTTCAATGCACTTCCAAAAAGGAATAGTTGTTGTACAATTTGTCCTGAGAACGCTGATACCCCATATATGCAGATAAACCACTGTTTTGGCGCATGGCAGAGCTCGAAAGGGAAGGAGCGCTGCTTGACTTTTCAATGCAAAATTGTCTGGAATTGAGATTGGACACCATGTTGCATTAGGAGAGCCCCTGATGTGCCTAAAAAGTGGAAGCCCCACACAAGTGACACCATTTTGGAAAGTAGACCCTGAAGGAAATTATCTAGATTTGTGGTGAGCGCTTTGAAACCCCAAGTGCTTCACAGACGTTTATAACGTAGAGCCGTAAAAATAAAAAATCATATTTTTTTCACAAAAATTATATTTTCGCCCCCAGTTTTTTATTTTCCAAAGAGTGATAGGAGAAATTGGACCTCAAAATTTGTTGTGCAATTTGTCCTGAGTATGCTGAGATCCTACATGTGGGAGTAAATTGCTGTTTGGGCACATGGCAGAGCTCGGAAGGGAAGGAGCGCCGTTTTACTTTTTCAATGCAAAATTGGCTGGAATTAAGATCTGAAGACATGTCGTGATTGGAGAGCCCCTGATGTGCCTAAACAGGGGAAATCCCTCAATTCTAACTCCAACCCTAACCCCAACAAACCTCTAACCCTAATCCCAACCCCAACCATAACACTAACCACAAACCTAACCTTAACACACCTCAATCCCTAATCCCAACTCTAACCCTAATCCCAACTCTAACCCTAACCCCAACTGTAACCATAATCCAAACCCTAACCCCAAATCTTGCCCTAACCCTAACCGTAACTTTAGCCCCAAATATAACCCTAGTTTTAGACCCAACCCTAGCCTTAACTTTAGTCCCAACCCTAACGTTAACTTTAGCCGCAACGCTAACTTTAGTCCCAACCCTAACCCTATCTTTAGCCCCAAGTCTAACCCTAACTTTAGCCCAAGCCCTAACTCTAACTTTAGCCCAACTCACTTTATCCCAACTCTAACCCTAATGGGAAAATGGAAATAAGCACTTTTTTATTTTATTATTTATCCCTAACTAAGGGGTTGATAAAGGGGGTTTGTTTTACTGCAACATTGGGGTCAGTAAAAACCAACTGGAATCATGTTCTCTGGGGTCTCTGCTACCCCCAGCAAAGACCCTGGAGAAATTATGATGCTGGGGGGTGCTATAACCTTAAACCTCAGCACCATTAAGAAGTGGCACTGTGATGTAAGTACCCTTAACTGCCGCCGTTAAAAGGTATATCGACAGTTTTTAAGGGGTTAAATGTAACTCACATCATTCTCTCCTGCTCGTGCCGAATGCTGAGCACTAAGGTACACTCTTTTTTTGCAGACTGATTGCTTCTATAGCATGCAGATGAAGGAGCATCTGCATGCTATAGAAGCTTTCAGCACTACAATCAGTGCCCACTGACCTGAAAGATTTCCTGCCATGCACTGTGCATGACAGAAAGTTTCTCAGCTCTCGTAACCCGCATGTCATTATGACAACATGGGGTTGCCATGGCAGCGATCAGGACCCCGCATCACGCCGCGGGGTCTCCGATCCAAAGGCAGAGAGGCTATCAGCCCTATGCCTGCTTCTGGAATGCTGCGATCATGTTCGATTGCAGCATTCCTGGGGTTAAAGTGCCTGGGAGCTGTCTGTGACCACTCCTGCCACTTAATGCCAGGTGTAAGCTGTGAGAATTAGCTGACACCCGGCCACAATTGGCCGCACAACACCCGTGTGCACGGCCGATCACTGAAACATACTATTCTGTCCATGGTCAAATTGGCAAAGGGCATATGGAAAGAATAGTACATAACATGTCAGAAAGGGGTTAAATACCACTGTCTTTTATAGTCACCTTTATAAAAGTCTCCTGTCCACAGCTTTAATTAATCAGTTAAACTTTAACATCTACAACATGGGCAAGACCAAAGAGCTTAATAAGGATATCAGGACAAGATCATAGACCTGCACAAAGTTGAAATGGGCTAAAAAAACATAAGTGTGATGCTGGGTGGGAAGGAGACAACTGTTGGTACAATAGTAAGAAAATAGAAGAAATACAAAATGACTGTCAATCGACATCGATCTGGGGAATCATGCAAAATCTCACCTCGTGGGTAGTGTTGAGCGATACCTTCCGATACTTGAAAGTATCGGTATCGGATAGTATCGGCCGATACCCGAAAAATATCGGATATATCTCAATGAGTAGTTTAGGACCTGCGATGACGTCGCGGCTAGGGTTGAGCGACTTTTATTTTTATAGGATCGGGTCCAGTTTCACGAAACCCGACTTTCTCAAAAGTCGGGTCGAGTGAAATCGGCCGATCCTATAAAAAAGTCGGGGTCGGGGTCGGCCGAAACACGAAACCCAATGCAGTGCAATGGGATACTATGGTTCCCAGGGTCTGAAGGAGAGGAAACTCTCCTTCAGGCCCTGGGATCCATATTTAACTGTAAAATAAAGAATCAAAATAAAAAATATTGATATACTCACCCTCGGACGCGCCCTGGTACTAACGGGCAGCCTTCCTTCCTAAGAATGAGCGCATGAATGACCTGCGGTGACGTCACGGCTTGTGATTGGTCGCGTGAGCGGTCACATGGGCGGCCGCGACCAATCACAAGCCGTGACTTCATCTTAGGCCCTTCACGCGCTCATTCTTAAGAAGGAAGGCTGCCGGAAAGAAGCAGGGCGCGTCCGAGGGTGAGTATATACCTAATAGGAATATACTCACCCTCGGCTTCTTTCCGGCAGCCTTCCTTCCTAAGAATGAGCGCGTGAAGGGCCTTAGATGACGTCACGGCTTGTGATTGGTCGCGGCCGCCCATGTGACCGCTCAGGCGACCAATCACAAGCCGCGACGTCACCGCAGGTCATTCACGCGCTCATTCTTAGGAAGGAAGGCTGCCAGTTAGTACCAGGGCGCGTCCAAGGGTGAGTATATCAATATTTTTTATTTTGATTCTTTATTTTACACTTAAATATGGATTCCGATACCGATTTCCGATATCGCAAACATATCGGAACTCGGTATCGGAATTCCGATACCAGATTCAGAAGATTGCCGACCTCATGGCCGACCCCACACAGGGGTCGGGTTTCATGAAACCCGACTTTGCCAAAAGTCGGCGACTTCTGAAAATGGCCGACCCGTTTCGCTCAACCCTAGTCGCGGCTTGTGATTGGTCGCATGAGTGGTCACATGAGCGGCACGCGACCAATCACAAGCCGCGACGTCATCGAGGGTCCTAAACTCCTCATTCTTAGGAACGGAGGCTGCCGGTTACAATCGGTAAGGTCCAGGGGCCGCCGGACGGGTGAGTATATCCATATTTTTTATTTTAATTCTTTATTTTTAACATGAATATGGATCCCAGGGCCTGAAGGAGAGTCTCCTCTCCTCCAGACCCTGGGAACCATACACTGGGAACTTCCGATTCCGATTTCCGATACCACAAAAATATCGGAACTCGGTATCGGAATTCCGATACCGCAAGTATCGGCCGATACCCGATACTTGCGGTATCGGAATGCTCAACACTACTCGTGGGGTATCCTTGATCATGAGGAAGGTGAGAGATCAACCCAAAACTACATGGGGGAACTTGTTAATGATCTCAAGGTAGCTGAGACCACAGTCACAAAGAAAACCATTGGTAACACATTACACCTTAAAGGTTTAAAATCCTGCAGTGCCTGCAAAGTCCACTGCTCAAGAAGGCACATTTGCAGGTCTGTCTAAAGTTTGCCAATGAACACCTGGATTATTCTCTGAGTGATTGGGAGAAGATGCTGTGGTCAGATGAGAAAAAATACAGGTCTTTAGCATTAACTCAACTTGTCCTGTTTGGAGGAAGAGACATGCTGCCTATGACCCAAGGAACACAGTCCTCACTGTCAATCATCGAGGCGGAAACATTATGTTTTGGGGGTGTTACTCTGCTAAGGGCACAGTACTACTTCACCACATCAATGGGAAAATGGATGGAGCCATGTAACATAAAATCCTGAATGACAACCTCCTTCCCTCCGCTATGACATTAAAAATGGGTCGTGGCTGGTTTTTCCAGCAATATTATGACCCAAAACATGCAGCCAATGCAACAAAGGTGTGGCTCAAAAAGAAGCACATTAAGGTCATGGAGTGGCTGAGCCAGGCTCCATACCTTAATCCCATAGAAAACTTATGGAGGGAGTTGAAGCTCTGAGTTGTCAAGCGACAGCCTCAAATCTGAATGATTTAGAGATGATCTGCAAAGAGGAGTGGACCAAAATTCCTCCTGACATATGCACCAACCTCATCATCAACTACATAAAACATCTGACTACTGTGCTTGCCAACAAGGGTTTTGCCACAAAGTATTAAGTCTTGTTTGCCGGAGGGATCAAATACTTATTTCTCACAGCAAAACACAAATAAATTAATATAATTTTTACAATGTGATTTTATTTTCATATTCTATCTCTCAATGATAAAATTAACCTACCTTAAACTTATAGAGTATTCATGTCTTTTTCAGTGGGTAAACTTACAAAATCAGTAAGGGATGAAATACATATTTCCCATATATATATATATATATATATATATATATATATATATATATATATATTGGGGGAAAAAAGGATTTAGTCAGCCACCAATTGTGCAAGTTATACCACTTAAAAAAATGAGAGAGGCCTGTAATTGACAACATAGGTAGACCACAACTATGAGAGTCACAATGGTAAAACAAATCCAGAGAATTTATTTGTCTGATTTGGCAAGATTTATGTTGCAAAATTGTGGTGGAATATAGGTGTTTGGTGACCTTAAAACATGCAAGGTTTCTGGCTCTCAAAGACCTGTAACTTCTTTAATAGGCTCCTCAGTCCTCCACTCATTACCTCCAGTAATGGCACCTGTTTGAACATGTTATCAGTAGTGATGAGCAAATGTGCTCGCCGCTATTCGTTACTCGCCCGAGTATCGGGGTACTCGGGGTACTTGCCGAGCAGCGAGCATTTCCGAGATTATTCGGCGGTAACTGCAGTCTCCACCCAGCAGTTTTGGTGAACTTTAGAGACCCAATCATGGTGCAGGGATTGTCTGCCAGGCCATGAAACACCGCAGCCATCTTTGTTGTGGTCGTGCAGTGATTGGCTGGGCTGTACAGCATCATCTCGAGTATAAGAGACAAGGCACCGCCCTGCTCACTGCATTCTGTTCCTGTTTCAGCAAGAGTAGGGAGAGCTGCTGTCGAGATAGGGTCAGAATCATGGTTTTAGAATCATGGTTTTAGATTTAGTGTAGGTCTGCAACTCTTACAGCTTTATACAGTGCTATCTAGCATCCCAAAAAATTGAAAGGTCACAGATTTGCCAGTGTGGTCTTTCGGTTGCAGCTGTCCACCATCATATATCTCTATGCTCCAAGTTTGGTCATTGGAGACCGGTGTACTTACTTTGTGGCTGTGTGATACTCAAATTCTATATATGACTGAGGGAGAGAGGAGGGGAAAGGGAAAAGTTGGAGCTTGACATGCTAAGACATGCATTTATGAGCCGTTGCAAATGAATGTAACTGGTGGGTGCCTTACCTGCTGGTGATTTCAGCTGAAGTAAGGAAAAAGGAAGGGAATTTCTTAGAAGGGAGTTTATTAGAAAATTTTAAAAAACAGTCTCTCTCTCTTCTTTTTTAAAAACTGTTTTTTAAAATGTTTTAATAAACTTGGAAATTTGTCAGTGTGGTATTTCTGTTACAGGCGTCAACCGTCATATATCTCTGTGCTCTAAGTTTGGGCATTGGAGGCCGGTGTACTTATTTTTTGGCTGTGTCATACTCTAATTCTATACAGCGCTATTTAGCATAAATTAACTTAAAAAAAAAAAATTTGAATACAGTCTGTTAAGCCAGGCTGAGGCCTGCCTGGTGTTTGGGTTTGAAAAATCATAGATTTGCCGTCATACTGATCACATATTATTTCGCTAGTAATAAAGACATTTGTGTTGAGTAGGGTTGAGCGAAACAGGTCGGCCATTTTCAGAAGTTGCCGACTTTTGGCAAAGTCGGGTTTCATGAAACCCGACCCGACCCCTGTGTGGGGTCAGCCATGAGGTCGGCGATCTTCTGAATCTGGTATCGGAATTCCGATACCGAGTTCCGATATGTTTGCGATATCGGGAATCGGTATCGGAATCCATATTTAAGTGTAAAATAAAGAATCAAAATAAAAAATATTGATATACTCACCCTCGGACGCGCCCTGGTACTAATCGGCAGGCTTCCTTCCTAAGAATGAGCATGTGAATGACCTGCGGTGACGTCGCGGCTTGTGATTGGTCGCGAGCGGTCACATGGACAAGTAGCGACGTCATCTAAGGTCCTTCACGCGCTCATTCTTAGGAAGCAAGGCAGCCGGAAAGAAGCGGGGCGCGTCCGAGGGTGAGTATATACCTAATAGGAATATACTCACCCTCGGACGCGCCATGCTTCTTTCCAGCAGCCTTACTTCCTAAGAATGAGCGCGTGAAGGACCTTAGATGACGTCGCGGCTTGTCCATGTGACCGCTCGCGACCAATCACAAGCCGCGACGTCACCGCAGGTCATTCACGCGCTCATTCTTAGGAAGGAAGCCTGCCGATTAGTACCAGGGCGCGTCCGAGGGTGAGTATATCAATATTTTTTATTTTGATTCTTTATTTTACACATTAATATGGATCCCAGGGCCTGAAGGAGAGTTTCCTCTCCTTCAGGCCCTGGGAACCATAGTATCCCATTGCACTGTATTGGGTTTCGTGTTTCGGCCGACCCCGACCCCGACTTTTTTATAGGATCGGCCGATTTCACTCGACCTGACTTTTGAGAAAGTTGGGTTTCGTGAAACCCGACCCGATCCTATAAAAATAAAAGTCGCTCAACCCTAGTGTTGAGCATTTGAAATAGTGTAGCAGTCCATTTAAAATGGTTAAGACAAGGGGCAAGGGATGGGGAAGTGGACATGATGCTGATGGTGGATCCAGAGGATGAGGCCGTGGGCAAGGTGAAAGTGAGCAACAACAAAGACCCACATCTTCTCGCTCGAACTTCCTGTTCCAGTTTCTGGGGGACCGCAGCACACCACTATTGAAGCCAGGGCAGTGTGAAACGGTTGTTGGTTGGATAGCGGATAATGATTCCAGTCACTTAGCCACCTTGTCTTCCACATGGTCAAGTCTGAGTAGCCATGAGTGTGGCCAGGATATTCCTCACCCTGATCCTCCTTCCTCCCACCATGCCGAGTGCCCTAAGACAACTGATCCCACACTTGGACACTCTGAAGAGCTGTTCGGTTTTCCATTTCAAGATTCAGAAATCTCTGCCAGTCAACTTGAAGTGGGGAAAGATGAGATCGCATGTAGAGCTGCCCAAAGCTTTGACCAGCCCCGGTCACACAAAGGCGATGGTGGGAAAGTGTCACAAGAAGTGGATGATGATGAGACACAATTGCCAGAAAGTCAGGAGGAGGAGCAGGGTGCAGATGTGGAAGACGAGGTGGTGGATGACATAGTGACTGACCCAACCTGGCAGGAGGACATGCATAACAAGGACAGCATCACAAATAGGGAAGGAGGCATATCCCCCCAACAGGCAGGAAGAAGCAGTGTGGTGGCCACATACAGAAGGCATGCTTCCTTCCCCATAACACCAACATGAGTGAAGTTGCCATTCCACCTGTGAGATCTTCCCAAGTCTGGCTATTTTCTAAAGACTCTGCCGATAACCCCAAACAGGCCATTTGCAGCACCTGCCATGCCCACAACAGCAGGGGTAGCAAAACAACCAGCCTGACCACAACCAGCAGGATCAGGCACATGCAAGCAAAGCACCTAACTTTGTGGGCCAAACCCCAGGCTCCAGGACCACTGCCTGCTGGTCACACCACTGCTTCTTCCACTGTTTTGCGTAGAAGCCAATCCCCAATACACCGTGCATGTGAAAATGCATCTAGCCCTGCACCTGTTGTGGCCCACAGTCATGCAGCACCATCAGCAAGCACGTCCACGTCCTTGTCCCAGCACAGCGTTAAGTTGACTATAACCCAGTCTTTTGAAAGCAACTGGAAATACCCAGCCAACGCCCCACAGGCCACAGTCCTCAATTCTAATATTTCTCTTCTGCTTGCGCTACAAATGCTGCCTTTTAGGCTTGTTGAGACAGAAGCTTTCCGCAAAATGATGGAGGCGGCTGTCCCAAGGTACTCGGTCCCCAGTCGCCACTATTTCTCTTGGTGTGCCGTACCGGCATTACAGCCAGGTAATGGCCGATATCTGGTGGCGGCTCTGAGGCAAGGTGAGCTCACACACGTACCTTGCTTAACCCTTGTGCTTAACCTCGTGGTTCAATGTTTTCTGAAAAGCTACCCAGAGCTGCCTGATCTGCTAATGAAAGTGCGCCATCTGTCTGCCTATTTTAGAAAGTCAGCTACAGCTTCAGCTGCCCTAGCCATGCTTCAGCAGTGGTTTCAGCTTCCAGCTCACCGACTGTTCTGTGATGTCCCCGCACGCTGGAACTCTACTCTACATATGTTGGAAAGGATTTGTGAGCAGAAAGGGCCATCTTCCAACATCAACAAGGCCGTTGAATTTCAGGTCAGACTCCACACATAAGACCTCAGGAGTGGACATGGATGTCAGACATATGTAACCTCCTCCAAAACTTTGAGGACTGCACCGAGATGGTGAGCGGCGATGACGCCATAATTATCATCACCTTCCTTCTCAGAATTCTGAAAAACTCTCTGCTCACAATGAAAGAGGATGCATTGCAGGCGGAGCAAGAGGACATGGAGCAAGGAAACATACAGGGGGATTACACTCAGCACAGCCTCATGTCTTCTCAGCGTGGATTGGTAGGCAATGAGGAGGAGGAGGAAGAGGTAGAACAGGAGCTACTTTCATGCGCTATAGATGGTACTACAAACACATCTGTATTAACTTCTGTTCAGTGGGGATGGCCTAAGGATGGGGAGGAGGAGTATGAGGATGAGGAGGACAGCATGGTCAGTCGTCCTGTTGGTGAGGACACGGAATTCTTGCCTGTTAGCAGTCTGGTACGCATGGCTGACTTTATGTTGCGCTGCATTTCACGTGATCCTCGGATTATCAAAATTTTGGGTGACACTCATTACTGGTTGGTGACACTTCTAGACCCATGCTACAAGGAGAACTTTCAATCTCTTCTGCCTGATGCAGAGAGGTGTACTAAAATGTTGCAGTACCACAGGGCCCTTATAGTGGAATTACTTAGAAAATTCCCATGTGAGAACGCTGGCATCAGAGTTTGTTGTACAACCAAGGACTCCAAGCGAGAGAGACAGAAGTACAATCCAGCTCAGTCAGTGGAACAATGGCCAAGTTCTGGGACAGTTTTCTCAGATCCTCCCATCATGGCAGCACAGAGGCAAGGGGTGCTGTAACATGAAGTGCAATGTTTGGGAAGATGATGAGGGAGTACCCTGCAGATCGTGCAAACATCCTCCGTGATTCCTCTGTGCCTTTTATTTGTTGGATATCCAAGCTGGACATGTGGCATGAACTGGCTCTCTACGCCTTGGAGGTCCTGGCCTGCCCTGCTGCTAGCATTCTGTCAGAGAGGGTTTTTAGTGCCGCTGGTGGAATTATAACAGATAAGCTCATCCACCTGTCAACTGAAAATGCTTACAGGCTGATGCAGTGCCCCAGAGTCCTGGTCGTTGCAGTGCTGATACTCCGCCGCTAAGGGGAGTGTTGGTACATCTGATGGCACTGAAGGAGTTCACCTCACCAGGTATCACAGACACCAATACAATTCACAGTCTGGCCTCCAGGGGGAGCTAAGGGTGCTATGTATTAGGCCACTCCTCACAGTCTGGTAAAACTGGGGGTTAGATAGGAAGTTAGAGAGAAAGCTGACTCTGTTGGAACCAGGCAACATCCTGGGGCAGAGGGTGTTGCAGGGGAAGATTCAGGGGGGTCCCTGTCAGGGGTGGGATCCTGACAGAGGCCTAGTGAACAGAGAGAACATTACGGGACCGCACCTGCACTTCATTGCGGCGGTACCCCAAGAAAGGACAAGAAGCGAGGTTTATTGTGAAGAGTGAGAAACGAGATCAACGCAACAAGGAGATAACACCAGTAGGAGTCGTGCTGTAAGACCGAGGCAACATCCTACTGAGGCGCGTAGCCGGTGGCCGGAAACACCGAGGAAGTATTGAGCCCCAGGCCTTACTTCAAACCTACGGCAGGACAGTCAGTTATAGGCGGGCTGTCTCACCCAAATCACCTAAGCAGACATAGGGGGCAACAGTTGGAGAGGGGCGACTCTAGGGTCCCGAAAGAACTCCAGGCCTACCCGTCATACGGGTGCGTCCTAGCCATATCATCTGGGGGACGGAGAAGAACATCAGAATCAGCTGTGAGGGAACTTCAGAAACAGACACAACAGTTGTGAGGACTATCCCGTGGTGCTAAGCAGGGAAGGACTACAACCCACAAGCGCTAGAAGGTAGGCACAGATTTCCACCTGCAAAGGGAACTCTGGAGGTGCCATCGGACCGGCCGGTCTCAGACAGCCCTGTTAACCGTACTCCGGATTGAGGATCCTGAAGCCTTCAGTAAAGAGGTAAAGAGACTGCAACCTGGTGTCCTCGTCATTCATCGTGACCTGCACCACACCACATCATTCTCAACTTTCACTGGACACCCCTCAGCAGGGTCACAGACCGGGTCTAGCCACCGTGACAATCCCAGAACCGAGACAGAGAGGCCCGGTACCGGGTACCTCTCGGCCCTACGGCAGTGGAGGCGCTCCAACTTGGCGTCACGAACAGGATCTACTTAAGCCTGAAGAATCAGGTCATGTGTGCCTTGGAACTGTGATTTATTGTGCTTGGACTGTGACTTATTGCAAAGACTGTATTGCAAAGACTGTACTGTATTGCCACTTGCCGCCAAAACTACCACCATTACAGCGCTAAGGAGAGTGCAGGAGAAGAAGAAGTGCCTGGAGTGGGCGTAGACACGCTGGAGAGCGCGAAAGACAATGGCTGCCCAGTCTAAATATTTTTGTACCATGAGGACATGTCCGTCAGCGGCCGAGATCCGCCTCCTAATCCTCAATGGGGGGCGGAGACAGCGAAAAAGAAACCGCCCACGAAGGAGAGAGAGGGAAAAAGGCCAGGAAGTGACCCACGTGGAGGACGCGATGGCTGACCGCTCAGACCCAGAGTGTGGGGTGGAAGTGGAGAACTCCCCCAGCTACCTGGAGGAGTGTAGCGGTCTCGTCTCCCCAACTGAAGTGGGTCTCCTGCAACTTGAGATGGAGGACTTAATTGAACAGCTTCTCCAGCTGCTGATGGAAGCCAAGGCCACACCCCAGGAGATGCCAGCGGAGGAATCCCCGACCTCGGTTCCCGCACCGCTGATCGACTTGCTGCCGACGTCTCCACCAATGTCACCGTTGGTGGGACCCACTGCGAGGGAGGACGTTCCACCGGCTGGTAAGGCAGCCGACCCTGCCCCGCTAGCAGAGGACCTGCTGATAGGCCCAGTTGCAGTGCCACCTCCCCCTGGGACCTATCGGCTCCAGCGCCTCCTTCCCTGGGACCAGGCCGCAGGCATGGAGCACCTCCTGAAGCCCCCGATCTCGCCAGTCACCCTGCTGGGCGCGGTCTATGCGGAGTGCACGGTGTGCCGCTGGGTGAACCCCAGGGCCAACTTTATGGGGTTCCCCGGGGTGGCGACCCAGGAGGGTGAGATGGTGCAGGCCCTTAGCTGGGAGGAATACCAGGCCCAGCTAGAACAGCAGTTGGAACAGAAGGAGAAGGCATACCAGGCCGGGCTGGAGGCCCATCACCAAAAAGACTTTGCGGTAAAGGATCGGGCCCGCAAGGACCCCACCACTCATCAGGCCACGCGCAGGCAGGGCGTTGTCATTGCTTTCAAGCTCCGCAGAGGCTGGGGCTTTATTAAAGAGCCAGGCCTGTACGCGGAGGTGTTTGTTAACCGGAGGGATGTCGAGTCCCACCTGAGAGAGGGTCACCCGGCTCGGGACCTCCACCCCGGGGACTAAGTTACCTACACCCGGCACTTTGGGGAGAAGGGGTGGTTCGCTTTGAACGTCCATAAGGAAAATTCCATGACACCCCCAACCAAGGTGCCCGCAAAGCAGCCCCCTGTGGTGAAGACACACTCCTGTGACCGATCCACCGTCACTACAAAGACCACAGTGGTTACTCCCACTTGCACTGTGGTGAAGACCACCACCTGCACCGTTGCTACCACCACCACTGTGGAGGCCGGAAGCCTGGCCGCGGTGGTGGCTGGTGCCCAAGTTGGTGTTGAAACCAAAACGGTGGCCACCCAGACCCCTGTCTGGGACAAGGAGGCCACCTCCTGCTCAGCCAGAACCTGAGTAAGCATAAGTGCTTTACAGGCTGTATATAGTTAACTGTTTGTCTTTCTATGTGTCTTTCTGCTGCTACAACCCGACTAGGGTTAACTCTCAAAGGGATCCCTTAGTTTACCCGGGATCCCTATTTTTCTCTTTTTGTTTTGTTTCCCGGTTATCACTGTTGAAAAGAACTGCTGGATCATGAACACTGCATGATTACTAACTTAATGTAAATAGTTTGCACCTTCTTAAAGGTGCCCCCTACTGGTTTTACAAGGGAAAGGACTCTTTGCGAAGAAACTGTTCCTGGAAACAGTACAGGAATCCCTGCCTTACACGAACTCGCAGCTTGAAAAGTTGCACTACCTCCAAGAGACTTGGTTCCCTCTTAAAGGGAACGTTCACCAATGGCACTTAAAGCATAATGTTGCCTTAAAAAGAAGTAATGATAGTATTTATATGTAAAAGTTATATGTAGCTAGTTAGTAGCTTGTAGGAAATGTTTAATAATGTGTTAAAGAATGAGGACAGAAAGTGAACCCGTACAGGGTTAATTGGTGAGTCCTCCTAGGAGCCATACAGAGATGGCTCAGTGATCTTGTGCTGAGAGAAGGTTGATAAGTCCTATACTGTGTATAGAAAGAGAAAGGCAGTAGGCACGGATGAGAATGGGGCGGTCCTGCAGAAGAACGAGAGGCAGTAGGCCTTTGGCAGATAGACAGGCGGTCCTGTGAATGTAAAGTTGGAAAAATGAAGAAAAGTTGATTAGCCTCACCTCACCAGGTATCACAGACACCAATACACTTCACAGTCTGGCCTCCAGGGGGAGCTAAGGGTGCTATGTATTAGGCCACTCCTCACAGTCTGGTAAAACTGGGGGTTAGGTAGGAAGTTAGAGAGAAAGCTAACTGGGTTGGAACCAGGCAACATCCTGGGGCAGAGGGTGTTGCAGGGGAAGATTCAGGAGGGGTCCATGTCAGGGGTGGGATCCTGACAGAGGCCTAGCGAACAGAGATAACGTTACGGGACTGCACCTGCACTTCATTGCGGCGGTACCCCAAGAAAGGACAAGAAGCGAGGTTTATTGTGAAGAGTGAGAAACGAGATCAACGCAACAAGGAGATAACACCAGTAGGAGTCGTGCTGTAAGACCGAGGCAACATCCTACTGAGGCGCGTAGCCGGTGGCCGGAAACGCTGAGGAAGTATTGAGCTCCAGGCCTTACTTCAAACCTACGGCAGGACAGTCAGTTATAGGCAGGCTGTCTCACCCAAATCACCTAAGCAGTAGTGTTGAGCGATACCGTCCGATACTTGAAAGTATCGGTATCGGAAAGTATCGGCCGATACCGGCAAAGTATCGGATCTAATCCGATACCGATACCCGATACCAATACAAGTCAATGGGACACCAAGTATCGGACGGTATCCTGTATGGTTCCCAGGGTCTGAAGGAGAGGAAACTCTCCTTCAGGCCCTGGGATCCATATCAATGTGTAAAAGAAAGAATTAAAATAAAAAATAGGGATATACTCACCCTCTGACGCGCCCTGGACTTTACCGCCGTAACCGGGAGCCGTTGTACCTAAGAATGCGCGCTTGAAGGGCCTTATATGACGTCACGGTGCTCTGATTGGTCTGTAGCAGTCGCGTGACCGCTACGCGACCAATCACAAAGCCGTGACGTCACCTAAGGTCTTTCAAGCGCTTGAAATACCTTAGGTGACGTCACGGCTTTGTGATTGGTCGCGTTGCGGTCACGCGACTGCTACGGACCAATCAGAGCGCCGTGACGTCATCTAAGGCCCTTCAAGCGCGCATTCTTAGGTACAACGGCTCCCGGTTACGGCGGTAAAGTCCAGGGGCCGCCGGAGAGGTGAGTATATCCCTATTTTTTATTTTAATTCTTTCTTTTACACATTGATATTAATCCCGATACCGATTCCCGATACCACAAAAGTATCGGATCTCGGTATCGGAATTCCGATACCGCAAGTATCGGCCGATACCCGATACTTGCGGTATCGGAATGCTCAACACTACTAAGCAGACATAGGGAGCAACAGTTGGAGAGGGGCGACTCTAGGGTCCCAGAAGAACTCCAGGCCTACCCGTCATACGGGTGCGTCCTAGCCATATCATCTGGGGGACGGAGAAGAACATCAGAATCAGTTGTGAGGGAACTTCAGAAACAGACACAACAGTTGTGAGGACTATCCCGTGGTGCTAAGCAGGGAAGGACTACAACCCACAAGCGCTAGAAGGTAGGCACAGATTTCCACCTGCAAAGGGAACTCTGGAAGTGCCATCGGACTGGACGGTCTCAGACAGCCCTGTTAACCGTACTCCGGATTGAGGATCCTGAAGCCTTCAGTAAAGAGGTAAAGAGACTGCAACCTGGTGTCCTCGTCATTCATCGCGACCTGCACCACACCACATCATTCTCAACTTTCACTGGACACCCCTCAGCAGGGTCACGGACCAGGTCTAGCCACCGTGACAATCCCAGAACCGAGACAGAGAGGCCCGGTACCGGGTACCCCTCGGCCCTGCGGCAGTGGGGGCGCTCCACTGACTCTTATCAAAATGAACAAGGCCTGGATTGGGAAAGACTTCTGTACACCACCAAGTTAAAACAGCAAAATATAACCTCAAATACATTCTCTCTTTTGGGGAGGTGTATTCTCATGCACCTCTTCACAACCACTCATGGGTGTACGCTTCCAGATTTGGTCTGTTTTTTTTATCCTCCTCCTTATCCTCATCCTCCTCATCCAGAACCACTATATCACCAGGGTGAACGTGGTCAGTACGGTGCATTTTGGTCAAGGGTGCTGTGATGGCACTCTTTTATTTTTTTAAAAAACGGACAACACATTGGGAATTGGGCATGGCATTACATTGGGCCGACTTCTTAACTCGGTCTCCAGAAAAAGAAATGTACCTGCCACTAGATCACCAGGGTGAATGTGCTCTGTACGGTGCATTTTGGCCAAGGGTGATGTGATGACACTCTTTTATTTAAAAAAAACTGGACCCCACATTGGGGAATTGGGCACGACATTCCATTGGGCCTACTTCTTACCCCGGTCTCCTGCAATCTAAAATATACCGGCCACTAGATCACCAGGGTGAACGTGCTCAGTACTGTTATAGGCCGTTAAAGTTTGGGCTAGGGGCATGCGATGGCACTAGTGTATTTTTAAAAAAGTTACCCCATTGGGAAATTGTTTGGCAGATCATGAATTGCATTAAAATTCTCAGAGACCCACACCACTACATTGGCCCTAATTCTTAACTATGTCTCCTGCAATGTCTCTTCCTTAGCTCCGATAACATGACCAGGGTGCACATGCTCAGTACTTTTATAGGCCAGTGATTTTTGGGCACAGGGGCTGTGAAGGCACTATTTCATTTTGTAAAAACAGGACCCCACATTGGGGAATTGGGCATTACATTACATTGGGCCTACTTTTTAAGTCTGTCTCCTGCAATGGGTCCTTTAACTGCCACTAGATGACCAGGATGCACGTGCTCAGTATTGTTATAGGCCGCTGAATTTTGGGCAAGGGGGCTGTGATGGCACTATATTTTTACGTCCAAAAAGACAACACATTGGGGAATTGGACATGACATTTCTTTGAGCCTACTTCTTAACTCGGTCTCCTGCGATCTGTCCTGTACCTGCCAGTAGATCACCAGGGTGAACGTGGTCTGTATGGGGCATTTAGGTCTAGGGGGCTGTGATGGCACTATTTTAATCAGTCCAAAAAGTACCCCCACATTGGGGAATTGGGCATGGCATTCCATTGGGCCTACTTCTTAACTACTTCTTGTCTCCTGCAATGTCTCTTGTTTAACTGCCACTAGATCACCAGGGTGAACGTGCTTTGTACTGTTATAGGCCGGTGAAGTTTGTTCAAGGGGGGATGTGATGGCACTAGTCTATTTTTACAGAAGGCACCCCCTATTGGTGAAACCACATCCTTGTTGGAAAACACTTCATAACATTTGTGTACCTTAAAGAGCTGACTTGAAAAGTTCCTTTTTGTGTTGCCTGGTTGCTAACATTGGACACAATACACTTCATATAAATTTGATAAAGCAATGCTGTTACTTTGCCTCAATAGTTCATTAAAAATATAGCTTTGTCCACTATATTTGTTTCTCTCCTTGCGAGCCTTAACTTTGTCTGCCTCAAATGTACAAATGGAGAATATACAAATGGCGATTTGTAAACAAGATTGAAATACTGTATACTGAATGCATTCAGACAATCATATAGCTGCATTTCTTGTAAAACATTTAGAAATGTGACAGACAATGCTCATAGCAACACAATCTTGATGAATGCTTGTTTATTCACTTCACAAACAGTTCTAAGCCTCTATGTTTGCTGTTTGTCATTGTAAAACATTAAGGTTTACTGAAAATATGCTGGTGGTGGTTTGATCTAAATTCTTGTGGCTTTTATTTTCTAGGGGTTTATAGCCCCTCATCTAATGACTCCATGATATCTCAGTTTCATCCAACTTTGAAAGTGGAAACTTGAAGGTGTGGGTAAAACTAGAGTTACTACATAATGTTATTCACTATATAAGACCAGAGAAACATGACAGATGCCAAAACTGGGGTACCTGTACATGTACAGTGTGCTGATACCTGCATAATTGGGGACCCCCATGCAGTGTAGATAATCTCCCAGGGGTTCTCTGTCTTGGTGTTGCTTCTCTAATATTCCAGATGGATGATGTTTAACAGCCTCTTGGTAATGATCTACAGTAAATATACTGTATGTAGTTAATCTTCATATATAAGTAATCACTAAATTTACTTAATCCTTACATGTACTATTAACCTGTGTATGGTAATACATACAAAAGTGTACGCACTCAGTGTACGCACGGCTTTAAAAAAGGTAAATGCTTGCAATACAAGGCAATTTTATTGCAAACTACAAAATTGAAGTAATAGTATGACTGATTAGTGTAATCAGTCATACTATTACTTCAATTTTGTAGTTTGCAATAAAATTGCCTTGTATTGCAAGCATTTACCTTTTTTAAAGCCGTGTCTGAAACTTAGTGATAAAAACATGTCAAATAAAATTGCAAAATTCTCCTGTAAATAATTGTGCAAAGAGGGAACCATCATACCATAAACAATATTAAAAATATGAGTGAATTTTCCTAGGCCCATCCAGTATGTGGGTTCCAAGGCTTAATGGGGTGCATATTACTGACTATGCAGCAGAGCTCGCCTTGCCACCAATGTATAAATCAAAGGAGTATGGAGCACAAAATGCATATCGTGAAGTAGATTTTCCTGGGCCCATCCAGTATGTGGGTTCCAAGGCCTAATGGGGTTCATATGACTGACTATGCAGCAAGGCTGGCCTTGCCGCCAATGTGTAAAACCAAGGAGTACAGAAGTACAAAATACATATTGTGAAGTGGATTTTCATGGGCACATCCAGTATGTGGGTTCCAAGGCCTAATTGGAGGCATATGACTGACTATGCAGCAGGGCTTGCCGTGCCTGAAACTTAGTGATAAAAACATGTCAAATAAAATTGCAAAATTCTCCTGTAAATAATTGTGCAAAGAGGGAACCATCATACCGTAAACAATATTAAAAATATGAGTGAATTTTCCTGGGCCCATCCAGTATGTGGGTTCCAAGGCTTAATGGGGTGCATATGACTGACTATGCAGCAGGGGTCACCTTGCCACCAATGTATAAATCAAAGGAGTATGGAGCACAAAATGCATATCGTGAAGTGGATTTTCCTGGGCCCATCCAGTATGTGGGTTCCAAGGCCTAATGGGGTGCATATGACTGACTATGCAGCAGGGCTGGCCTTGCCACCAATGTGTAAAACCAAGGAGTACAGAAGTGCAAAATACATATTGTGAATTGGATTTTCATGGGCACATCCAGTATGTGGGTTCCAAGGCCTAATGGGATGCATATGACTGACTATGCAGCAGGGTTTACCTTCCTGCCAATGTATAAAACAAAAGAGTATGGAGTACACAATGCATATTGTGAAGTGGATTTTCATGGGCACATCGAGTATGTGGGTTCCAAGGCCTAATGGGATGCATATGACTATGCAGCAGGGTTCGCCTTCCTGTCAATGTATAAAATAAAGGAGTATGGAGCACAAAATGCATATTGTGAAGTGGATTTTCCTGGGCCCATCCACTATGTGGGTTCCAAGGCCTGATGGGGTGCATATGACTGACTATGCAGCAGGGCTGGCCTTGCTAGCTATGTGTAAAACCAAGGAGTACAAAATGCATATTGTGAAGTGGATTTTCATGGGCCCATCCAGTATGTGGGTTCCAAGGACTAATGAGGTGCATATGACTGACTATGCAGCAGGGCTGGCCTTGCCGCCAATGTATAAAACAAAGGAGTATGGAACAAATAATGCATATTTTGAAGTGGATTTTCATGGGCGCGTACAGTATGTGGGTTCCAAGGTCTAATGGGGTGCATATAAATGACTATGCAGCAGGGCTCGCCTTCCTGCCAATGTATGAAACAAATGAGTATGGAGCACAAAATGCATATTGTAAAGTGGATTTTCCTGGGCCCATCCAGTATGTGGGTTCCAAGGACTAAAGAGGTGCATATGACTGACTATGCAGCAGTGCTCGCCTTCCTGCAATGTGAAAAACAAAGGAGTATGGAGCACACATTGCACATTGTGAAGTGGATTTTCCTGGGCCCATCCACTATGTGGGTTCCAAGGCTTTATGGGGAGCATATGACAGACTATGCAGCAGGGCTGGCCTTACCGCCAATGTGTAAAACCAAGGAGTATGGGAGTACAAATGCATATTGTGAAGTGGATTTTCATGAGAACATCCAGTATTTGGGTTCCAAGGCCTAATGGGGTGCATATGACTGACTATGCAGCAGGGCTGGCCTTGCTGTCAATGTATAAAACAAAGGAGTATGGAGCACAAAATGCATATTGTGAAGTGGATTTTCGTTGGCACATCCAGTATGTGGGTTCAAAGGCCTAATGGGGTGCATATGACTGACTATGCAGCAGGGCTGGCCTTGCTGTCAATGTATAAAACAAAGTAGTATGGAGCACAAAATGCATATTGTGAAGTAGATTTTCCTGGGTCCATCCAGTATGTGGGTTCCAAGGCCTATTGGGGTGCATATGACTGAATATTCAGCAGGGCTGGCCTTGCCGCCAATGTGTAAAACCAAGGAGTACGGAGTACAAAATGCATATTGTGAAGTTGATTTTCATGGACACATCCAGTATGTGGGTTCCAAGACCTAATGGGGTGCATATGACTGACTATGCAGCAGGCCTTGCCGCCAATGTATAAAACAAAGGAGTATGGAGCACATAATGCATATTGTGAAGTGGATTTTCCTGGGCCCATCAACTATGTGGGTTCCAAGGCCTAATGGGGTGCATATGACTGACTATGCAGCAGGGCTGGCCTTGCCACCAATGCGTAAAACCAAGGAGTACGGGAGAACAAAATGCATATTGTGAAGTGGATTTTCATGGGCACATCCAATATGTGGGTTCCAAGCAGGGGCTGGCTGGCAAATTTTAGCCTGGGGGGCAACCACACAGCAGTGGCCCATGAGTCGCGGCCCATCCTTAAAGGGGTTGTCGGATCTTAAGCTACATGTCTAAAGTCACTGTGTGTGAATCCCCATATCGTGCACACTGTGAGGATTCTCTGGTGCCGGGAACAGGTGGTCTTGTGACTGCAAGCATGCGAATGAATATATATTATATATATATACACTCACTGGCCACTTTATTAGGTACACCTGTCCAACTTCTTGTTAACACTTAATTTCTAATCAGCCAATCACATGGCGGCAACTCAGTGCATTTAGGCATGTAGACATGGTCAAGACAATCTCCTGCAGTTCAAACCGAGCATCAGTATGGGGAAGAAAGGTGATTTGAGTGCCTTTGAACGTGGCATGGTTGTTGGTGCCAGAAGGGCTGGTCTGAGTATTTCAGAAACTGCTGATCTACTGGGATTTTCACGCACAACCATCTCTAGGGTTTACAGAGAATGGTCCGAAAAAGAAAAAAAATCCAGTGAGCGGCAGTTCTGTGGGCGGAAATGCCTTGTTGATGCCAGAGGTCAGAGGAGAATGGGCAGACTGGTTCGAGCTGATAGAAAGGCAACAGTGACTCAAATCGCCACCCGTTACAACCAAGGTAGGCCTAAGAGCATCTCTGAACGCACAGTGCATCGAACTTTGAGGCAGATGGGCTACAGCAGCAGAAGACCACACCGGGTACCACTCCTTTCAGCTAAGAACAGGAAACTGAGGCTACAATTTGTACAAGCTCATCGAAATTGGACAGTAGAAGATTGGAAAAACGTTGCTTGGTCTGATGAGTCTCGATTTCTGCTGCGACATTCGGATGGTAGGGTCAGAATTTGGCGTAAACAACATGAAATCTTTGGGATGTGGTGGAACGGGAGATTCGCATCAGGGATGTGCAGCCGACAAATCTGCGGCAACTGTGTGATGCCATCATGTCAATATGGACCAAAATCTCTGAGGAATGCTTCCAGCACCTTGTTGAATCTATGCCACGAAGAATTGAGGCAGTTCTGAAGGCAAAAGGGGTCCAACCCGTTACTAGCATGGTGTACCTAATAAAGTGGCCAGTGAGTGTATATATATATATATATATATATATATATATATATATATATATATATATATATATATATATATATATAAAACAGACAGTCCTACTGTATACAGTGACAGTCACACACACAACCCCACTGTATAATGACAGGCACAGCCCCACTGTATAATGACAAGCACAGCCCCACTGTATAATGACAAGCACAGCCTCACTGTATAATGACACACACACGCACAACCCTACTGTATAATTAATGACACACACACAGCCCCACTGTATAGTGACACACACGCACGCACAGCCCCACTGTATAATGACACGCACAGCCCCAATGTATAATGACACGCACAGCCTCACTGTATAATCTCACACACAGCCTCACTGTATAATCTCACGCACACACTGTATAATCACACACACAGGGCCGGACTGGGACAAAAAAAAACAGCCCTGCCACACAAACCCCACCAGCCCACATACTATAACACTCCCCATCCTGATCAGTGAATTTTGCTATACTTTGTCCTGCCCTTCAACACTTCTCTTAAAGGCGTTATTTGAAGAGCCACATGTGAATGGCGCCGCAGTGCGCATGATCGAACACAGGTCCATTTACATGGTGCTCTTTACACCGCAGGCAGGCATCAGGGACACCCTGGGGATGAGGAGAGCCCAGAGGATGGCAGAGGACTGAGGAGCACAGCGCCCAGTGACCGCTCTGCAGAGGACTCACAGCAGAGGTGCCATCTCCCTCACAGGGGACCAGCGCTCCTCCTGCCGCCCAGCAGTATCTGCTCCGGAGCCAGGCGCCTCCTCCTCTCCTTCATTAGTGCCCCGGCGCCTGCGTTGTAAGTTGGAAGGGCAGCGCAAGCTGCGCATGCCCGAAAAAAACCTTACAGCGCAGGCGCTGGAGACGCTAATGAAGGAAGAGGAGGTGGCGCCTGGCACACAGTGTACTGAGGGAGGCGTTTGTGTCAGGGGGGAAAAGACATGCCCCCCTGACAAACTACAGGTATGACAGGCAAATTCTAAAAACGATTACTTCAGCGTTGGAAGGGACCAGAACTAAAAGAGCCACCTTCACAGAATGCAGCATTACAGCTGCACAAGATGGCTTTTTTAGTTAAAAACGCTGGGGGGGGGGGGTTGAGGTTCCCTTTAATACAGGTGCTCATTAGGGTGGAATAACACTAGCATATGGCATTGGAAGTGATCTGCCAATGATACTTGGCTCTTGCTCTGCTGTGAGCATGATCCAAGTGTCCGTGCTCCAATGCTCTCGCAGCACAAGTATGGAGGAGACGGAGAAATTAATTTCTCCATCTTCTCAATGGTCTGACTCGCCGTGTATCAGACTGCAACATCTGCTGAGGAAAAAAAAAACGACTGCACACGGACAGCAAGTGAGAAGAGAATCGTACCACTTTTGTGGAAGAAAATGGAACCGATTTTTTTATACACTATATTAGTCCATGTGGCAACATTTCACTTCCATATCAGAGAAATGTGCAGTTACGGATCCGAAACGTTGCCACATGGGCCAATAAGGAGTACGCTACTTTTCTCACAATTAATCAGAGTGATAGATAGACAGATACACACACATACATAATAAGAATAGATACTGAGAATTACACCATTTATGCAGGACAGTAGAAGTATACACAGCTCCACAATATACCGTATATACTTGAGTATATGTCGACCCAAGTATATGCCGAGGCACCTAATTTTGCCAGAAAAAAACTGGGAGAGCTTATTGAGTCGAGTATAAGCCAGGTATGCATTGTCCCCACATCCCCGTCCTTGTATGCATGGCTCCCCTGTCCCTGTATGCATGGCTCCTTATCCCCGTCCTTGTATGCATAGCTCCTCATCCCTGTCCTTGTATGCATGGTCCCCCCATCCCTGTCCTTGTATGCATTGCTCCTTATCCCAGTCCTTGTATGCATGGCTCCTCATCCCCATCCTTGTCTGCATGGCTCCCCCGTCCCCGTCCGCATGGCTCCTCATCCCCGTCTTTGTATGCATGGCTCCTTATCCCCATCCTTGTCTGCATGAGCTCCTTATCCCAGTCCTTGTATGCATGGCTCCTTATCCCCGTCCTTGTATGCATGGCTCCTCATCCCCGTCTTTGTATGCATGGCTCCTTATCCCCATCCTTGTCTGCATGGGCTCCTTAGCTCCTTATCCCCATCCTTGTATGCATGACTCCTTATCCCCGTCCTTGTATGCATGGGCCTCTTATTCCCATTTTTGTATGCATGGCTCCTTATCCTCGTCCTTGTATGCATGGCTCCTTATCCCCGTCCTTTTATGCATGGCTCCGTCCTTGTTCATGTATGCATGGTTCCGATAAAAAAAAAAAAACACATCCTACTTACCTTCCCTGCATGCCCTCGCAGCATCTCGTTTTGGTGCCAGCAGCTCCTGTGGCTGGGTGATCACGTGTCCCCCACTCATTAAGATAATGAATATTTAGGCCGGAGACACACTGCTGCGAGATACGGCCGAGTCTCGCTGGTTAAAAGCAAGCTGTGGCACCTGCACTCCGGAGCGGAGCGTGCAGCTGCATAGCAATACATGGAGCCGCACGCTCCGCTCCGGAGTGCAGGTGCCACAGCTTGCTTTTAACCAGCGAGACTCGGCCGTATCTCGCACCAGTGTGTCTCCGGCCTTTACCCACGCCTATGGGAGTGGAGAGGGGTGAATACTCATTACCTTAATGAGAGGCAGACACATGATCGCTCGGTCTGAAGAGCTGCTGGCGCCAGAACAAGATGCAGCGAGGGAGCGCAGGGAAGGTAAGTAGGATGTGTGCTGGAAGCCAGCAGCTGTGGCTGTGAACCCTATAAGAGAAATGTATATTCACGGCACTGGAATATTCTGTGACTCGCTGCTCCCCCTCCGTTTTTCTGGGACAATGACTCGTGTATAAGCTGAGGGGGGTGTTTTCAGGACAAAAAAAAATATGCTGAAAAACTCGGCTTATACATGAGTTTATACGGTATACTACAATCTATTATATACACAGAGGCATATTATATACCGTGTTAAGGAATATAGAGCGGTGTATATATTATATTAGATGGTGACCCGATTCTAACGCATCGGGTATTCTAGAATATGCATGTCCACGTAGTATATTGCCCAGCCACGTAGTATATTGCCCAGTGACATAGTATATTGCCCAGCCACGTAGTATATTGCCCAGTGACGTAGTATATTGCCCAGTGACGTAGTATACAGCACAGAGCCACGTAGTATATTGCACAGCGATGTAGTATACAGCACAGAGCCACGTAGTATATTGCACAGCAATGTAGTATACAGCACAGAGCCACGCAGTATATTGCCCAGCCACGTAGTATATTGGCCAGTCACGTAGTATATTGCCCAGCTACGTAGTATATTGCCCAGCAACGTAGTATATTGCCCAGCCGCGTAGTATATTGCCCAGCCGCGTAGTATATTGCCCAGCCGCGTAGTATATTGCCCAGCCACGTAGTATATTGCCCAGCCACGTAGTATATTGCCCAGCCACGTAGTATATTGCCCAACCACGTAGTATACAGCACAGAGCCACGTAGTATATTGCACAGCGATGTAGTATACAGCAGAGCCACATAGTATATTGCACAGCAATGTAGTATACAGCACAGAGCCACGTAGTATATTGCCCAGCCACGTAGTATATTGCCCAGTTACGTAGTATACAGCACAGAGCCACGTAGTATATTGCCCAGCCACGTAGCATATTGCCCAGCCACGTAGCATATTGCCCAGCCACGTAGCATATTGCCCAGCCACGTAGTATATTGCCCAGTGACGTAGTATATTGCCCAGTGACGTAGTATTCAGCACAGAGCCACGTAGTATATTGCACAGCGACGTAGTATACACCACAGAGCCATGTAGTATATTGCCCAGCTACGTAGTATATTGCCCAGCCATGTATGTCACAGGTTAAAAAATAAAAAATAAACATATACTCACCTTCCGAGGGGTCCCTTGTAGTTCTGTCGCCTGTGTGCCGTGCAGGCGGCAGCTTCCGGTCCCAGGGTGTGATGACGTCGCAGTCACTTGACCGTGACATCATCGCAGGTCTTTCTCGCGCAGGCACTCAGGACCCGTGATGACGTCGTGGTCACATGACCGTGACATCACGGCAGGTCCTTCTCGCAGACCATCCTTGCCAACGGAACCTGCCGCTTGCATGGACCGGTCACCGGAGCGTTGCGAGGAGTGGGAAAGGCGGCAGAAGGTGAGTATATAATGATTTTTTATTTTTTTAAAATTATTTTTAACATTAGATCTTTCTACTATTGACGCTGCATAGGCAGCATCAATAGTAAAAAGTTGGTCACACAGGGTTAATAGCGGCGGTAGCGGAGTGAGTTACCCGCGGCATAACGCGCTCCGTTACCGCTGGCATTAACCCTGTGTGCGGTGACTGCGGGGAATATGGAGCGGGCGCCGGGCATTGACTGCAGGGGAGTAGGGATGGACTAATCGGACTGTGCCCGTCGCTGATTGGTCGCGGCAGCCATGACAGGCAGCTGGCGAGACCAATCAGCGACTTGGATTCCATGACAGACAGAGGCCGCAACCAATGAATATCCGTGACAGACAGACGGAAGTGACCCTTAGACAATTATATAGTAGATAGTGTAGAGATGTGGCAGCAGTGTATATATAGTGTGTGTACACCAGTCACAGTATCACATACAATATATAGGTGATACTACAACTATACACATCAGTCGCAGTGTCAACTATATATTGTATATATATATACATAGCGCCATACTATACAAACATCTCTACACTCTCTCTCTCTCTCTCTCTATGTAATATATATATATATATATACTGTATATATATATATTCAAAAAATATATACACACACACACATCTCTACAATATACGGTAATTAGGACAGAATTATACTATGTTATGATGCATACATCACGTAGGAGACACAGAGGCTGATGTACATAGGAGACACCGCGACTGCTGAATATATATCACATTGAAGCTACTGTATATACAATATATAGTTGACACTGCGACCGATGTGTATAGTTGTAGTATCACCTATATATTGTATGTGATACTGTGACTGGTGTACACACATTATATAGATGAAACTGATAAAATAAAATTATATATATATAAATATATATATATATATATATATTAGACACAGATAGATAGTGCTGCTATACACAGCAGTATCACCTATACAACGTATATGCAGTAGTATATACATTATACAGGTGATCCTGCAAATGTTGGATACACGATATATAGGCGATACTGCTACTGCTGTATATAATGATAGTATCACCTATATATCATGTATACAGCAGTCTATATACATTATATAGGCAATACTGCTACTGATGTGTATATATGTTATATATAGGTGATACTGTTGTGTATATATGTACGTGTGTGTGTGTATACACACACACACACCAGTATAGCCTATATAACGACATATATACACAGCAGTATCACCTATATACACATCAGTAGCGGTATTGCCTATATAATGTGTATAGACTACTAAATATACATTATATAGGTGATACTGATGTATATAATCACTATACTACCTATATAATGTATGTATAGCAGTCTACATCATATATAGGTAACACTGCTACTGATGTGTATATACGTTATATAGGTGGTACTGCTGTGTATACATGTATATATATGTGTATACATACATGTGTGTGTACAGTATACTGTATATACAGTATGTATACACACATACTGCAGTGTCACCTATATAAGGTATATATGCATCAGTAGCAGTGTCACCTATATAAGATATAGGCTGCTATACATACATTTTAGTGGTATAGTGATTATATACAGCAGTATCACCTATATAACGTATATATAGCAGTCTATACACATTATATAGGTGCAACTGCTGTATATACATTAAAAAAATCATCTTGGGACTCACCCAGGTCCCTGAGATTGGGGGGGGGGAGGTCGGGAGGATGAAGGGCTGTGATGTGTTGGGTCCTCTCCAGCGTCGGCAGTGAAGAGGATCCCAGGCATTGGTGAGCAGTCTTCTCTGACGCTGGTACAGGCCGGCCAGCGTCAGACACAGTCAGGTCAGGTGGAGGCGTCCTATGCGCGCCGGCCTTTTCAAATGTGCGCGCGTGGTCTCCTGCTTGCCCGCGCTGACACGGGCAGCAGACGAGCACGCGCAGGAACTAGGACCGCGGCCGTGCTCGCGCACTAGCGTGGGCCGCCGCGGCACTTATCAGCGCTGGCAACGCGCGCACACAGGACCTGGCTTAGATTTAAAGGGCCGGCTGGAGGGATGCGGCGCGCTATGTATTAAAATCGCTGCCGGTCCTCCAGCGGCCCTGTGCAGCTGCTCAGGCACCGGCCCGGGGGGCATATGCACTCCTGCCACCTGGCCCAGTCCGCCCCTGGTTCCAAGGCCTAATGGGGTGCATATGACTTATGCAGTAGGGCTCACCTTCCTGCCAATGTATGAAACAAAGGAGTATGGAACACAAAATGCATATTGTGAAGTGGATTTTCATTGGCACATCCAGTATGTGGGTTCCAAGGCCTAATGGGGTGCATATGACTGACTATGCAGCAGGGTTGGCCTTGCTGTCAATGTATAAAACAAAGCAGTATGGAGCACAAAATGCATATTGTGAAGTAGATTTTCCTGGGTCCATCCAGCATGTGGGTTCCAAGGCCTAATGGGGTGCATATGACTGAATATTCAGCAGGGCTGGCCTTGCCACCAATGTGTAAAACCAAGGAGTACGGAGTACAAAATGCATATTGTGAAGTGGATTTTCATGGACACATCCAGTATGTGGGTTACAAGGCCTAATGGGGTGCATACGACTGACTATGCAGCAGAGCTGGCCTTGCCGCCAATGTGTAAAACAAAGGAGTATGGAGCACACAATGCATATTGTGAAGTGGATTTTCCTGGGCCCATCAACTATGTGGGTTCCAAGGCCTAATGGGGTGCATATGACTGACTATGCAGCAGGGCTGGCCTTGCCACTAGGGTTGAGCGAAACGGGTCGATCATTTTCAAAAGTCGCCGACTTTTGGCTAAGTCGGCGTCTCATGAAACCCGATCCGACCCCTGTGCTTGTCGGCCATGCGGTACGCGACTTTCGCGCCAAAGTCGCGTTTCAATGACGCGAAAAGCGCCATTTCTCAGCCAATGAAGGTGAACGCAGAGTGTGGGCAGCGTGATGACATAGATCCTGGTCCCCACCATCTTAGAGAAGGGCATTGCAGTGATTGGCTTGCTGTCTGCGGCGTCACAGGGGCTATAAAGGGGCGTTCCCGCCGACCGCCATCTTACTGCTGCTGATCTGAGCTTAGGGAGAGGTTGCTGCCGCTTCGTCAGAAGCAGGGAGAGCGTTAGGCAGGGTCCACTAACCACCAAACCGCTTGTGCTGTAGCGATTTCCACTGTCCAACACCACCTTCGGTGTGCAGGAACAGTGGAAGCTATTTTTTTTTTTTTTTTCCTCAGCGTTGTAGCTCATTGGGCTGCCCTAGAAGGCTCCGTGATAGCTGTATTGCTGTGTGTACGCCACTGTGCAAACCAACTGCTTTTTTCAAAGCACATATCCTCTTGTTCCTTTCTGCACAGCTATCTTTTTTGTTTGTCCACACTTTTTATTTAATTTGTGCATCAGTCCACTCCTATTGCTGCCTGCCATACCTGGCTTAGATTACTGCAGGGAGATAGTAATTGTAGGACAGTCCCTGTTTTTTTTTTTTTTTTGTGGGAGATTAAGATTGGCATTTCTTCTACAGTGCCATCCCTGTGTGTGCCATCTCTCACTGAGTGGGCCATAGAAAGCCTATTTATTTTTTCCGTGATTTGTGTTCTAAATTCTACCTCAACACAAAAACACTACATCAATCAGTGGGAGAAAAATATTGGCCTCAGTCAGGGCTTGTGTGCCACTGCTGTGTGTGCTATCTCTCATTCAGTGGGCTATAGAAAGCCTATTTATTTATTTATTTTTTTTCTTATTATTTGGTTTCTAAAGTCTCCCTGAAAAAAAAAAAAAAAAAAAAAAAAAACAGTGGGAGAGTAATATTGCCCTTTCAGCTTGTGTGCCAGTCTTGACTCCTGGGTGTGCCACCTCTCTCTCATTCAGTGGGCCATAGAAAGCCTATTTATTTTTTTGGTTTTTTTAATATTATTTGGTTTCTAAAGTCTCCCTGAAAATAAAAAAAAAAAACTTAAAAAAACAGTGGGAGAGTAATATTGCCCTTTCAGCTTGTGTGCCAGTCTTGACTCCTGGGTGTGCCACCTCTCTCATTCAGTGGGCCATAGAAAGCCTATTTATTTTTTTTTTTAAATATTATTGGGTTTCTAAAGTCTCCCTTAAAAAACAAAAAATACATAAAAAAACAGTGGGAGAGTAATATTGCCCTTTCAGCTTGTGTGCCAGTCTTGACTCCTGGGTGTGCCACCTCTCTCATTCAGTGGGCCATAGAAAGCATTTTTTTTTTTTCCTTGATTTGTGTTCTAAAATCTACCTCAACACAAAAACACTACATCAATCAGTGGTAGAAAAATATTGGCCTCAGTCAGGGCTTGTGTGCCACTGCTGTGTGTGCTATCTCTCATTCAGTGGGCTATAGAAAGCCTATTTATTTATTTTTTTTCTTATTATTTGGTTTCTAAAGTCTCCCTGAAAAAAAAAACAAAAAAAAAAAAACAGTGGGAGAGTAATATTGCCCTTTCAGCTTGTGTGCCAGTCTTGACTCCTGGGTGTGCCACCTCTCTCTCATTCAGTGGGCCATAGAAAGCCTATTTATTTTTTTGGTTTTTTTAATATTATTTGGTTTCTAAAGTCTCCCTGAAAATAAAAAAAAAAAAACTTAAAAAAACAGTGGGAGAGTAATATTGCCCTTTCAGCTTGTGTGCCAGTCTTGACTCCTGGGTGTGCCACCTCTCTTATTCAGTGGGCCATAGAAAGCCTATTTATTTATTTTTTTAAATATTATTGGGTTTCTAAAGTCTCCCTTAAAAAACAAAAAATACATAAAAAAACAGTGGGAGAGTAATATTGCCCTTTCAGCTTGTGTGCCAGTCTTGACTCCTGGGTGTGCCACCTCTCTCATTCAGTGGGCCATAGAAAGCCTATTTATTTTTTTAAAAAAATATTATTGGGATTCTAAAGTCTCCCTTAAAAAACAAAAAATACATAAAAAAACAGTGGGAGAGTAATATTGCCCTTTCAGCTTGTGTGCCAGTCTTGACTCCTGGGTGTGCCACCTCTCTCATTCAGTGGGCCATAGAAAGCATTTTTTTTTTTCCTTGATTTGTGTTCTAAAATCTACCTCAACACAAAAACACTACATCAATCAGTGGGAGAAAAATATTGGCCTCAGTCAGGGCTTGTGTGCCACTGCTGTGTGTGCTATCTCTCATTCAGTGGGCTATAGAAAGCCTATTTATTTATTTATTTTTTTTCTTATTATTTGGTTTCTAAAGTCTCCCTGAAAAAAAAAAAAAAAAAAAAAAACAGTGGGAGAGTAATATTGCCCTTTCAGCTTGTGTGCCAGTCTTGACTCCTGGGTGTGCCACCTCTCTCTCATTCAGTGGGCCATAGAAAGCCTATTTATTTTTTTGGTTTTTTTAATATTATTTGGTTTCTAAAGTCTCCCTGAAAATAATAAAAAAAAAACTTAAAAAAACAGTGGGAGAGTAATATTGCCCTTTCAGCTTGTGTGCCAGTCTTGACTCCTGGGTGTGCCACCTCTCTCATTCAGTGGGCCATAGAAAGCCTATTTATTTTTTTTTTTAAATATTATTGGGTTTCTAAAGTCTCCCTTAAAAAACAAAAAATACATTAAAAAACAGTGGGAGAGTAATATTGCCCTTTCAGCTTGTGTGCCAGTCTTGACTCCTGGGTGTGCCACCTCTCTCATTCAGTGGGCCATAGAAAGCCTATTTATTTATTTTTTTAAATATTATTGGGATTCTAAAGTCTCCCTTAAAAAACAAAAAATACATAAAAAAACAGTGGGAGAGTAATATTGCCCTTTCAGCTTGTGTGCCAGTCTTGACTCCTGGGTGTGCCACCTCTCTCATTCAGTGGGCCATAGAAAGCATTTTTTTTTTTCCTTGATTTGTGTTCTAAAATCTACCTCAACACAAAAACACTACATCAATCAGTGGGAGAAAAATATTGGCCTCAGTCAGGGCTTGTGTGCCACTGCTGTGTGTGCTATCTCTCATTCAGTGGGCTATAGAAAGCCTATTTATTTATTTTTTTTTTTTCTTATTATTTGGTTTCTAAAGTCTCCCTGAAAAAAAAAAAAAAAACAGTGGGAGAGTAATATTGCCCTTTCAGCTTGTGTGCCAGTCTTGACTCCTGGGTGTGCCACCTCTCTCATTCAGTGGGCCATAGAAAGGCTATTTATTTTTTTGGTTTTTTTAATATTATTTGGTTTCTAAAGTCTCCCTGAAAAAAATAAATAAATAAATTAGGTGGGAGATTAATATTGACATTAGTGCTTGAGTGACAGTCCTGCGTGTGTGTCATCTCTGTGATTTTGTGCCACAGAAAACAGAGTGTGTAACATTGTGCCTGATTTTCCTTGTGGTCTCACCAACCTGTTAAGGGATATTGAAATCATACTGAAGTTATAGCTCACCGTGTAAGTTGTTTGACAGCAACAAATAAAGTTACTTTGGTTAAGATTTTAAAACAATGAGGAAGTCTGGTGCAAGAGGTCGTCGTGGGCGTTCATTGTCAGCTGGTAATGATGGTAGTGGTAGTGGAGCATCAGGTGGTCGTGGGGATAAAAATATTCCACCTAAGTCTGGAGCTGTGGAGCCAGTTTCGTCGTCAGGCTACACAAGGCCTCGAACGCTCTCTTTTCTGGGAGTAGGAAAACCGCTTTTAAAGGCGGAGCAGCAACAGCAAGTTTTGGCTTACATTGCAGACTCAGCCTCTAGCTCGTTTGCCTCCTCTTCCAAAACTGGTAAATGTAAAAGCAGCGCGTCGCTTGTGGATGTTCACGGTCAGGGACAAGTCGCTTCCTTGTCCTCCTCAGCAAAAACTACAACAAGAGAGAAGGATGCAGCAGGCGACACAACGGGTCACTCCATGGAGCTCTTTACACATACCATCCCTGGCTTAGAAAGTGAAACATTTAACAGGCCATGCCCATTACAAGTATATTCTGACATGGAGTGCACTGATGCACAGCCACAGCCAGAGTACTATGCTGCTCCTTTGACTCAGACCACCACATTGCCCTCTCAGGGTACAGATCCACAATCAGACCCTGATGAGACTATGTTGCCCCGCCACGAACGCTATACCACCGACCGACACAGTGACACAGACGAAGTTGCACACGAGCTCGAAGAGGAGGTAATAGATGACCCAGTTATTGACCCCGATTGGCAGCCATTGGGGGAACAGGGTGCAGGCGGCAGTAGTTCAGAAGCGGAGGTGGAGGAGGGGCCGCAGCAGGCATCAACATCGCAACAGGTTCCATCTGCCGGGCCCGTATCTGGCCCAAAACGCGTGTCAAAGCCAAAACCTGTTGGAGGACAGCGTGGCCATCCGGTTAAAGCTCAGTCTGCAATCCCTGAAAAGGGATCCGAGTCTAGGAAGAGTGCAGTCTGGCATTTTTTTAAACAACATCCAACTGATCAGCGCAAAGTCATCTGTCAAAAATGTTCAACTAGCTTAAGCAGAGGTCAGAATCTGAAAAGTCTAAATACTAGTTGCATGCATAGACACTTAACCACCATGCATTTTCAAGCCTGGACTAACTACCAAACGTCCCTTAAGGTTGTAGCACCCTCGGCCAATGAAGCTAGTCAGCAACGCAACATCCCTTCCGTCACTGTAAGGCCACCATTTTCCGCACCACCGGCAGTATCTGTGCAGGTTTCTTTGCCAGCCAAAAGCAGTCAGGGTCAGGGAACCACCAGTTTTGTAGGAGGAAATATTGCATCTAGGGCACCGGCGGAAACAATACCGTCTCCAACCGTCTCTCAGTCTGCCATGTACACCGGCACACCCGAAAGTTCCACGATCTCCAGCTCTCCAGTCCAGCTCACCCTACATGAGACTCTGGTTAGAAAAAGGAAGTACTTATCCTCGCATCCGCATACACAGGGTTTTAACGCCCACATAGCTAGACTAATCTCGTTAGAGATGATGCCCTACCGGTTAGTTGAAAGCGAAGCTTTCAAAGCCCTGATGGAGTACGCTGAACCACGATACGAGCTACCCAGTCGACACTTTTTTTCCAGAAAAGCCATCCCAGCCCTGCACCAGCATGTTAAACAGCGCATCGTCCATGCACTCAGGCAATCTGTGAGTACAAAGGTGCACCTGACTACAGATGCATGGACCAGTAGGCATGGCCAGGGACGTTATGTGTCCATCACGGCACACTGGGTGAATGTGGTGGATGCAGGGTCCACAGGCGACATCAATTTAGGGACAGTTGTGCCTAGCCCACGGTCTAGGAAACAGTTGGCTGTAGGCGTTCGCACCCCCTCCTCCTCCTCCTCCTCGTCCTCCTGCAGAAGCTACAGCTCTTCCACAGAACGCAGTCTGCCAACCACTCCATCGGCAGATGACACTGTTGCACACCAGTTGTCCCATTATGGGCCAGCTACTGCCAAGCGTCAGCAGGCTGTATTGGCTATGAAGTGTTTGGGCGACAACAGACACACCGCGGAAGTTCTGTCCGAGTTCTTGCAACAAGAAACGCAGTCGTGGCTGGGCACAGTAGATCTTGAGGCAGGCAAGGTAGTGAGTGATAACGGAAGGAATTTCATGGCTGCCATCTCCCTTTCCCAACTGAAACACATTCCTTGCCTGGCTCACACCTTAAACCTGGTGGTGCAGTGCTTATTGAAAACTTATCCTGGGTTCTCCGACCTGCTCCTCAAAGTGCGTGCACTTTGCTCACATATCCGACGTTCGCCTGTACACGCCAGCCGTATGCAGACCTATCAGCGGTCTTTGAACCTTCCCCAGCATCGCCTCATCATAGACGTTGCAACAAGGTGGAACTCAACACTGCACATGCTTCAGAGACTGTGCGAACAGAGGCGTGCTGTTATTTATTTGTGGGAGGATACACGGGCAGGCAGTAGGATGGCAGACATGGAGTTGTCAGGTGTGCAGTGGTCTAAGATACAAGACATGTGTCAAGTCCTTCAGTGTTTTGAGGAATGCACACGGCTGGTTAGTGCAGACAACGCCGTAATAAGCATGAGCATCCCCCTAATGCGTCTGCTGATGCAAAGTTTGACGCACATAAAGGAGCAGGCGTCTGCACCAGAGGAAGAGGAAAGCCTTGATGACAGTCAGCCATTGTCTGGTCAGGGCAGTGTACAGGACGAGGTAGCGGGCGAAGAGGAGGTGGAGGACGAGGAGGATGATGGGGATGAGTATATTTTTAATGCCGAACCTTTCCCGGGGGCACAGGAAATTGGTTGCGTGTCACGGCCGGGTTCTGGTTTTTTGAGGGACACAAGTGACGTAGATTTGCCTGCAACTGCCCCTCAACCAATCACAACCGGAGATTTGACAACTGGAACTTTGGCCCACATGGCGGATTATGCCTTACGTATCCTAAAAAGGGACACACGCATTACGAAAATGATGAACGATGACGATTACTGGTTGGCCTGCCTCCTTGATCCACGCTATAAAGGCAAATTGCAAAATATTATGCCACATGAGAACTTGGAACTAATATTAGCAACCAAACAATCAACTCTTGTTGACCGTTTGCTTCAGGCATTCCCAGCACACAGCGCACGTGATCGTTCTCACACGAGCTCCAGGGGGCAGCAGACTAGGAGTGTTAGGGGTGCACACATCAGAAGTGGCGTTGGACAGAGGGGTTTTCTGACCAGGTTGTGGAGTGATTTTGCTATGACCGCAGACAGGACAGGTACTGCTGCATCAATTGAAAGTGACAGGAGACAACATTTGTCCAGTATGGTTACTAACTATTTTTCATCCCTTATCGATGTTCTCCCTCAACCGTCATTCCCATTTGATTACTGGGCCTCCAAATTAGACACCTGGCCAGAATTGGCAGAATATGCATTGCAGGAGCTTGCTTGCCCGGCAGCAAGTGTCCTATCAGAAAGAGTATTCAGTGCTGCAGGTTCAATATTAACCGAAAAAAGGACTCGTCTGGCTACCCAAAATGTTGACGATCTAACATTCATTAAAATGAACCACAACTGGATTTCGAAATCTTTTGCCCCACCTTGCCCGGCCGACACCTAGCTTTCCTATGAAAAGCTCTTGCCTGTGAATTACTTTTCTAATGTCTAATTTGCTGCAGCTGATTGTACAGCATACGACATGTTTACACCTCCCTAAATGGCAAAACTCCCCACACGGGGCCGTGGTATCGCGACTTGGCGCAAGCACCCGTGAGACTGCTGTTTGTCTGAAGAGGTGGGTGTGCTCGCTTTTGGTTGACGGCATTGCTACTGGGTCCCTCATAGTACAATGTAGTGTCTCTGGCGGTGGTGGTGCGCACCCAACGTCAGACACACCGTTGTAACATGAGGGGCCCTGGGGCGGTCCCGCCGGCCTCAAGAGAGTTCCCCCCTACCCCAGCTCAAAATGTGCTCTACCACGTGCAAAATTATGTCGCACAGCTCCACCAATCTTTAGTCTATTCGCTGACATCATTCAATGTCTGGCACTGACAATACAAATTTGTAGACATCTATGATGCAACTTAAAGTAGTCTGTGTCTGTGTCCTATATTGGCACCATTAAATAGTTACTGCCAAATTACTATGTCAGAAACTCAGTAGATGAGCCCACCCCTGTACCTAAGTATGCCACCTTTTTTTTTGTTTTGGTTGTTTTGCGAGACATTAACATCTATTTATATTTTGGGAGTACTGGGACAGACACTCCTTGCACTACTCCTCCACTCACCACCAAGCTGCCTGTGTATCCATGTAACCGCTGTAAAGCTGCCATGAGCCTATTGTTTGTTATTTTAGGCCTTTGATAGCCTGTCTGCGGTCCCTACTTTAAATACTCCTCCACTCACCACCAAGCTGCCTGCCCGTGTATCCATGTAACCGCTGTAAAGCTGCCATGAGCCTATTGTTTGTTATTTTAGGCCTTTGATAGCCTGTCTGCGGTCCCTACTTTAAATACTCCTCCACTCACCACCAAGCTGCCTGTGTATCCATGTAACCGCTGTAAAGCTGCCATGAGCCTATTGTTTGTTATTTTAGGCCTTTGATAGCCTGTCTGCGGTCCCTACTTTAAATACTCCTCCACTCACCACCAAGCTGCCTGCCCGTGTATCCATGTAACCGCTGTAAAACTGCCATAAGCCTATTGTTTGTTATTTTAGGCCTTTGATAGCCTGTCTGCGGTCCCTACTTTAAATACTCCTCCACTCACCACCAAGCTGCCTGCCCGTGTATCCATGTAACCGCTGTAAAACTGCCATGAGCCTATTGTTTGTTATTTTAGGCCTTTGATAGCCTGTCTGCGGTCCCTACTTTAAATACTCCTCCACTCACCACCAAGCTGCCTGCCCGTGTATCCATGTAACCGCTGTAAAACTGCCATGAGCCTATTGTTTGTTATTTTAGGCCTTTGATAGCCTGTCTGCGGTCCCTACTTTAAATACTCCTCCACTCACCACCAAGCTGCCTGTGTATCCATGTAACCGCTGTAAAGCTGCCATGAGCCTATTGTTTGTTATTTTAGGCCTTTGATAGCCTGTCTGCGGTCCCTACTTTAAATACTCCTCCACTCACCACCAAGCTGCCTGTGTATCCATGTAACCGCTGTAAAGCTGCCATGAGCCTATTGTTTGTTATTTTAGGCCTTTGATAGCCTGTCTGCGGTCCCTACTTTAAATACTCCTCCACTCACCACCAAGCTGCCTGCCCGTGTATCCATGTAACCGCTGTAAAACTGCCATGAGCCTATTGTTTGTTATTTTAGGCCTTTGATAGCCTGTCTGCGGTCCCTACTTTAAATACTCCTCCACTCATCACCAAGCTGCCTGTGTATCCATGTAACCGCTGTAAAGCTGCCATGAGCCTATTGTTTGTTATTTTAGGCCTTTGATAGCCTGTCTGCGGTCCCTACTTTAAATACTCCTCCACTCACCACCAAGCTGCCTGTGTATCCATGTAACCGCTGTAAAGCTGCCATGAGCCTATTGTTTGTTATTTTAGGCCTTTGATAGCCTGTCTGCGGTCCCTACTTTAAATACTCCTCCACTCACCACCAAGCTGCCTGTGTATCCATGTAACCGCTGTAAAGCTGCCATGAGCCTATTGTTTGTTATTTTAGGCCTTTGATAGCCTGTCTGCGGTCCCTACTTTAAATACTCCTCCACTCACCACCAAGCTGCCTGTGTATCCATGTAACCGCTGTAAAGCTGCCATGAGCCTATTGTTTGTTATTTTAGGCCTTTGATAGCCTGTCTGCGGTCCCTACTTTAAATACTCCTCCACTCACCACCAAGCTGCCCGTGTATCCATGTAACCGCTGTAAAACTGCCATGAGCCTATTGTTTGTTATTTTAGGCCTTCGAAGCCTGTCTGCGGTCCCTCCTTCCACTAGGCCTCCACTGACCAGACCACTGCTGCCCGTGTACCCCTGGAACCAATTTTAAAGTGCCTACAGCCAGCCCATTTTATTGTGTTAGGCCTTCGAAGCCTGTCTGCGGTCCCTCCTTCCACTAGGCCTCCACTGACCAGACCACTGCTGCCCGTGTACCCCTGGAACCAATTTTAAAGTGCCTACAGCCAGCCCATTTTATTGTGTTAGGCCTTCGAAGCCTGTCTGCGGTCCCTCCTTCCACTAGGCCTCCACTCACCTGACCACTGCTGCCCGTGTACCCCTGGAACCAATAATAAAGTGCCTACAGCCAGCCCATTTTATTATGTTAGGCCTTTGAAGCCTGTCTGCGGTCCCTCCTTCCACTAGGCCTCCACTGACCAGACCACTGCTGCCCGTGTACCCCTGGAACCAATAATAAAGTGCCTACCGCCAGCCCATTTTATTATGTTAGGCCTTCGAAGCCTGTCTAAGGTCCCTCCTTCCACTAGGCCTCCACTCACCTGACCACTGCTGCCCGTGTACCCCTGGAACCAATAATAAAGTGCCTAGAGCCTATTTTTTTATTTAATTTAATATTAATAAAGCCAGGATGAACTACGATATACCACGCTATGAGCTACCCAGTTGACAATTCTTTTGCGAGAAAAGCCATCCCACCCCTCCACCTGCATGTTAAAGACCGCATTGTCCTTGCATTCTGTCAATTTGTCAGTCCAAAGGTATACCTGACAACAGACACATGGACCCGTAGGCCTGGCCACGGAAGGTTACGTGTCCTTTGTGGCTAAATGGGTTAATGTATTGGATGCATGGTCCACACAGGGGACAGCCTGCAAAGTCTGTCTGCAGTCCCTAGTTCAAGTTGTCCTCAACTGAATAAAGCTGAGCTTCTACCTTCTGGCTCTGATTAACTGCTGTTTTTAAAAAAATTGGCTGTTCCGTCCTTCTAAAGGTGTCTGCCCCTGCCTGGTGTTGTCCTCAACTGAATAAAGCTGAGCTTCAACCTTCAGTTCCAAACATACAACAGAAAACTGGTACAATACAAAAAGTGGCCTCCAGCTACAAAAACTTTCTCCTACAAGTAGTTAACTGACAGTTTTTTTTCCAGTGAAAACACAGATATGGCATCCAACGAGTGTTGTCCTGTCTCGTCTTCTTTATATTATTGCCAAGAAGCTGCAACTGAATAAAGCTGAGCCTCAACCTTCTGTTCCAAATTACCATTTTTAAAAATGCAATTGGCTGTTCCGGCCTACTAAAGGTGTCTGTCTGCCCCTGCCTGGTGTTGTCCTCAACTGAATAAAGCTGAGCTTCAACCTTCTGTTCCAAATTACCATTTTTAAAAATGCAATTGGCTGTTCCGGCCTACTAAAGGTGTCTGTCTGCCCCTGCCTGGTGTTGTCCTCAACTGAATAAAGCTGAGCCTCAATCTTCTGTTCCAAATTACCATTTTTAAAAATGCAATTGGCTGTTCCGGCCTACTAAAGGTGAATGTCTGCCCCTGCCTGGTGTTGTCCTCAACTGAATAAAGCTGAGCTTCTACCTTCAGTTCCAAATTACCATTTTTAAAAATGCCATTGGCTGTTCCGGCCTACTAAAGGTGTCTGTCTGCCCCTGCCTGGTGTTATCCTCAACTGAATAAAGCTGAGCTTCTACCTTCTGTTCCAAATTACCATTTTTAAAAATGCAATTGGCTGTTCCGGCCTACTAAAGGTGTCTGTCTGCCCCTGCCTGGTGTTGTCCTCAACTGAATAAAGCTGAGCCTCAACCTTCTGTTCCAAATTACCATTTTTAAAAATGCAATTGGCTGTTCCGGCCTACTAAAGGTGAATGTCTGCCCCTGCCTGGTGTTGTCCTCAACTGAATAAAGCTGAGCTTCAACCTTCAGTTCCAAATTACCATTTTTAAAAATGCCATTGGCTGTTCCGGCCTACTAAAGGTGTCTGTCTGCCCCTGCCTGGTGTTGTCCTCAACTGAATAAAGCTGAGCTTCAACCTTCTGTTCCAAATTACCATTTTTAAAAATGCAATTGGCTGTTCCGGCCTACTAAAGGTGTCTGTCTGCCCCTGCCTGGTGTTGTCCTCAACTGAATAAAGCTGAGCCTCAACCTTCTGTTCCAAATTACCATTTTTAAAAATGCAATTGGCTGTTCCGGCCTACTAAAGGTGAATGTCTGCCCCTGCCTGGTGTTGTCCTCAACTGAATAAAGCTGAGCTTCTACCTTCAGTTCCAAATTACCATTTTTAAAAATGCCATTGGCTGTTCCGGCCTACTAAAGGTGTCTGTCTGCCCCTGCCTGGTGTTGTCCTCAACTGAATAAAGCTGAGCTTCTACCTTCTGCCTCTTACTAACTGCTGTTTTTTTAAAAAATTGGCTGTTCCGGCCTACTAAAGGTGTCTGTCTGCCCCTGCCTGGTGTTGTCCTCAACTGAATAAAGCTGAGCTTCAACCTTCTGTTCCAAATTACCATTTTTAAAAATGCAATTGGCTGTTCCGGCCTACTAAAGGTGTCTGTCTGCCCCTGCCTGGTGTTGTCCTCAACTGAATAAAGCTGAGCCTCAACCTTCTGTTCCAAATTACCATTTTTAAAAATGCAATTGGCTGTTCCGGCCTACTAAAGGTGAATGTCTGCCCCTGCCTGGTGTTGTCCTCAACTGAATAAAGCTGAGCTTCAACCTTCTGTTCCAAATTACCATTTTTAAAAATGCAATTGGCTGTTCCGGCCTACTAAAGGTGTCTGTCTGCCCCTGCCTGGTGTTGTCCTCAACTGAATAAAGCTGAGCCTCAACCTTCTGTTCCAAATTACCATTTTTAAAAATGCAATTGGCTGTTCCGGCCTACTAAAGGTGAATGTCTGCCCCTGCCTGGTGTTGTCCTCAACTGAATAAAGCTGAGCTTCAACCTTCAGTTCCAAATTACCATTTTTAAAAATGCCATTGGCTGTTCCGGCCTACTAAAGGTGTCTGTCTGCCCCTGCCTGGTGTTGTCCTCAACTGAATAAAGCTGAGCTTCTACCTTCTGCCTCTTACTAACTGCTGTTTTTTTAAAAAATTGGCTGTTCCGGCCTACTAAAGGTGTCTGTCTGCCCCTGCCTGGTGTTGTCCTCAACTGAATAAAGCTGAGCTTCAACCTTCTGTTCCAAATTACCATTTTTAAAAATGCAATTGGCTGTTCCGGCCTACTAAAGGTGTCTGTCTGCCCCTGCCTGGTGTTGTCCTCAACTGAATAAAGCTGAGCCTCAACCTTCTGTTCCAAATTACCATTTTTAAAAATGCAATTGGCTGTTCCGGCCTACTAAAGGTGAATGTCTGCCCCTGCCTGGTGTTGTCCTCAACTGAATAAAGCTGAGCTTCAACCTTCAGTTCCAAATTACCATTTTTAAAAATGCCATTGGCTGTTCCGGCCTACTAAAGGTGTCTGTCTGCCCCTGCCTGGTGTTGTCCTCAACTGAATAAAGCTGAGCTTCTACCTTCTGTTCCAAATTACCATTTTTAAAAATGCAATTGGCTGTTCCGGCCTACTAAAGGTGTCTGTCTGCCCCTGCCTGGTGTTGTCCTCAACTGAATAAAGCTGAGCCTCAACCTTCTGTTCCAAATTACCATTTTTAAAAATGCAATTGGCTGTTCCGGCCTACTAAAGGTGAATGTCTGCCCCTGCCTGGTGTTGTCCTCAACTGAATAAAGCTGAGCTTCAACCTTCAGTTCCAAATTACCATTTTTAAAAATGCCATTGGCTGTTCCGGCCTACTAAAGGTGTCTGTCTGCCCCTGCCTGGTGTTGTCCTCAACTGAATAAAGCTGAGCTTCAACCTTCTGTTCCAAATTACCATTTTTAAAAATGCAATTGGCTGTTCCGGCCTACTAAAGGTGTCTGTCTGCCCCTGCCTGGTGTTGTCCTCAACTGAATAAAGCTGAGCCTCAACCTTCTGTTCCAAATTACCATTTTTAAAAATGCAATTGGCTGTTCCGGCCTACTAAAGGTGAATGTCTGCCCCTGCCTGGTGTTGTCCTCAACTGAATAAAGCTGAGCTTCAACCTTCAGTTCCAAATTACCATTTTTAAAAATGCCATTGGCTGTTCCGGCCTACTAAAGGTGTCTGTCTGCCCCTGCCTGGTGTTGTCCTCAACTGAATAAAGCTGAGCTTCTACCTTCTGCCTCTTACTAACTGCTGTTTTTTTAAAAAATTGGCTGTTCCGGCCTACTAAAGGTGTCTGTCTGCCCCTGCCTGGTGTTGTCCTCAACTGAATAAAGCTGAGCTTCAACCTTCTGTTCCAAATTACCATTTTTAAAAATGCAATTGGCTGTTCCGGCCTACTAAAGGTGTCTGTCTGCCCCTGCCTGGTGTTGTCCTCAACTGAATAAAGCTGAGCCTCAACCTTCTGTTCCAAATTACCATTTTTAAAAATGCAATTGGCTGTTCCGGCCTACTAAAGGTGAATGTCTGCCCCTGCCTGGTGTTGTCCTCAACTGAATAAAGCTGAGCTTCAACCTTCAGTTCCAAATTACCATTTTTAAAAATGCCATTGGCTGTTCCGGCCTACTAAAGGTGTCTGTCTGCCCCTGCCTGGTGTTGTCCTCAACTGAATAAAGCTGAGCTTCTACCTTCTGCCTCTTACTAACTGCTGTTTTTTTTAAAAATTGGCTGTTCCGGCCTACTAAAGGTGTCTGTCTGCCCCTGCCTGGTGTTGTCCTCAACTGAATAAAGCTGAGCCTCAACCTTCTGTTCCAAATTACCATTTTTAAAAATGCAATTGGCTGTTCCGGCCTACTAAAGGTGAATGTCTGCCCCTGCCTGGTGTTGTCCTCAACTGAATAAAGCTGAGCTTCTACCTTCAGTTCCAAATTACCATTTTTAAAAATGCAATTGGCTGTTCCGGCCTACTAAAGGTGTCTGTCTGCCCCTGCCTGGTGTTGTCCTCAACTGAACAAAGCTGAGCTTCCACATTCTGGCTTTCGCCCTATACTATCAGATATTAAACTGCATTTGACCTACTAGTGTGGTTATGCCCTTGAAACAGTGTCTGCTGCTCTTGGGTTTGCTACTCCACTGAACAAAGCAATGCCGCCTGTTTAGTCCTGTTACCAATTTTGAACTGCATTTAGCCTACTTTATTCTTTGGCCCTATATCTGTTTCCTCCTCATCCTGCCCATTGCCCAGCCACTGCTAGATGAGTCTGCTGGTACATTGACCTAGACCACTACATTCCCCTTATACTCTACACAGCCAGAATCTGACCCTGCTGAAAGTAAGGTTCCCCTTCCCGCATGTTATACCACCTTACACAGGGACAGAGAGGAAGGTGCAGATGAAAGTGCAGGTTCCTTCATCAGGTGGGGGGGCATACTCGTTGGCGACGTCACTGGCACAGGGCCCCTCAGAGTACGCAAAAGTGTCGCTGCTGGTGGGAGGCGCCCCCGCCATGCAAACACACATCGCTGTACTTTGAGGGGCCCTGTGCCAGTGCCAATGCGAACGAGTGGGCCCCCCCTGCTTGCTCAGGATCACAGCACTTGCAACGTTGAAATACTTACCTTTCCCTGCAACACCGCCGTGACGTAGTCCGCATTTCCTGGGCCCACGAAAAACTTGAGCCGGCCCTACTCCCCCCACAACTTTTGCCAAATGACCCCCAATTCCCTATGCCCAACTATTATTATAAAGTTAATTAAGATTGACAAGCTTCAGAAACAAGAATGGATGTTTTTGGCATTAAAATGGGCACTGTAGGTGTTTTCCTGGCCTCCACTCACTGCCGACTATGCTTCCCCATTGACTTGCATTGGGTTTCGTGTTTCGGTCGATCCCCGACTTTTAGCGATAATCGGCCGACTGCACTCGACTCGACTCTGGACAAAATCGGGTTTCACAAAACCCGACTCGATCTTAAAAAAATGAAAGTCGCTCAACTCTACTTGCCACCAATGTGTAAAACCAAGGAGCACGGGAGTACAAAATGCATATTGTGACGTGGATTTTCATGGGCACATCCAGTATGTGGGTTCCAAGGCCTAATGGGGTGCATATAACTATGCAGCAGGGCTCGCCTTCCTGCCAATATATAAAACAAAGGAGTATGGAGCACAAAATGCATATTGTGAAGTGGATTTTCATTGGCACATCCAGTATGTGGGTTCCAAGGTCTAATGGGGTGCATATGACTGACTATGCAGCAGGGCTGGCCTTGCTGCCAATGTGTAAAATAAAGGAGTATGGGAGAATAAAATACATATTGTGAAGTGGATTTTCATGGACACATCCAGTATGTGGGTTCCAAGCAGGGGCGGATTTTAAGAGGGTCAATCTGGGCGGTAGCCCAGGGCCCAGTGGTGTGGGGAGGCCCTGGGCTACCGCACAGATTGCCCGCCGCCATCAGGGCATTACTGCCCGTGCCCTGACTGGCGTATCATTTATGGGCCCGGTGAGCAGAGAGAGGGGGCCCGCATCGGGCCCCGTCTCATCTGCTCACCGGGCCCCTACCGGCGCTGCGGCGGTTTCCTATTGATGCGCGGGTGCGCGCCCGCACGTCAATAGTTAACAACAGCCGCCAGCCAATTGGAGGCTGGCAGCTGAAGTCGGCCGCAGGCACAGCGCACACGTCGCCAGCGTCTGACGTCAATGTCAGTCGCCGGCGAGTGTGCGCTGCTGGAGGAAGCTCGCCGCTGGAGCGCACAGGTCAGGTGAGGAGAACTCGTTATTTTTTTGTTTTTTTTGCAAACGGCAATCCGGGGGGCCCGGGGCAATATGCTGGACACTGGGGGCAATGCTAGAGACACTGGGGGCAATGCTGGAGACACTGGGACAATGCTGGAGACACTGGGGCAGATTGCTGGAGACACTGGGGCAGATGGCTGGACACACTGGGGGCAATGCTGGAGGACACACTGGGGCAGATGATTGCTGGACACACTGGGGCAATGCTAGAGACACTGGGGCAATGCTGGAGACAATTAAGCAGATTGCTGGACACACTGGGGGCAATTCTGGAGGACACACTGGGGCAGATGATTGCTGGAGACACTGGGGCAATGCTGGAGACACGGGCAATGCTGGACATACTGGGGCAGATTGCTGGACACACTAGGGGTAATATGCTGGGCACACTGGGGGTAATATGCTGGACACACTGGGGTAATATGCTGGACACACTGGGGGTAATATGCTGGACACACTGGGGGTAATATGCTGGACACACTGGGGGTAATATGCTGGACATACTGGGGGTAATATGCTGGACACACTGGGGCCGATTGCTGGACACACTGTCTGGGGGCAATGCTAGACACTCTGGGGAAATATGCTGGACATACTGGGGCAGATTGTTGAACACACTGTCTGGGGGCAATGCTGGACATAGGGGCTAATTATGGGATATTATTACTGCAGTGATATATTTATTTTATTTTTTGAGGACATTGTTTTAAATGGGGGGAGGTCCTGTTACTGTGTAGAGTGACACTATGTCGCCTCTTTTTCTTCATGTGGTGTAATGTAGAAGTTGGGAAAAATTAAGTAATGTGTTCTGCAAGCGGAGCTCGAGATAACTGTGTTATTTCCTGCAGAGACAAGTCCTGGCTGGAAGAAGTGATGGCGGTCTGTGCTGGATGAAAGATGAAGGACTTCACCTAGAGACGTCCCTGGTGAGTCAGTGTTACCTATACACTGACACTATACACTGCATACTATATACAGAGCTCCTGTATATAATGTCACCAGTGATCACTGTATTACCTATACACTATATACAGAGGTCCTGTGTACAATGTCACCAGTGATCGCTGTATTACCTCTACACAGACACTGCATACTAAGTACAGATCTCCTGTGAATACCGTCACTTATGGTGATAGTATTGTGGGGGTTTTTTTATTACTGATCAATATTGTAGTATTCAGTCACTATGTGGTGGTAATATGTGGTCTGGAAATGGTGTTGTGGTATTTGTCCCTTGTATGTGCTATTTGGTCACCAAGTGGTAGTAATATGTGGTCTTGACATGGTGCGGTGGTATTTGATCATTGTATGTGATATTATTCAATCACTGTGGTTGTAATTTGTGGTCTGGTCATGGTGCGGTGGTATTTGTTCCTTGTATGTGATATTGGTCAAAATATACCTAAATTGTATTGCATATTTTAACAAATATTTCATAGGTTACAATAGAGTAGGGCCCGGCCATTTTTCTGGAATAATCTGGTTCAGGTATCACATGACCCCCGTCACATGACCCCCGTCACATGACCCCCATCACATGACCGGGGGGGGCCCACAGTGTCTGAACAGCCCGAGGCCCTGGCTACCCTTAATCCACCCCTGGTTCCAAGGCCTAATGGGGTGCATATGACTGACTATGCAGTAGGGTTGGCCTTGCCGCCAATGTATAAAACAAAGTAGTATGGAGCACAAAATGCATATTGTGAAGTGGATTTTCCTGGGCCCATCCAGTATGTGGGTTCAAAGGCTTATTGGGGTACATATAAATTGGTAGCAGGGCAGGCCTTGAATTCAATGCAACACTTTTTCAGGAGTCCCCCTGGACATCTTATGACAGGGGTATTGTGGTGCACCAGTAAAAATAGGCCCTGTGACATTAAGAGTCACTCCTTTGTAAATGAAACAAGATGGGTCTGCTTATGTGTCACACACCACATGGCCAGCTGGGGGTGTTAAATGTTACAATGACATTTCCCAGTGAATGCATTTGTAGTTGTTGAAAACTATGTTAAAGTTGAAAAACGCTTCAAAAACGCAGCGTCTGAACTAAGCCTAAGTGGGAGAGGAAATTTTCGGTCTGGGGTGAAATACTTGGCCTAACAGGCAAGTCATTAAGGACGTACCTTGGGCAGCACGGTGGCACAGTGGTTAGCACTGCAGCCTTGCAGCGCTGGAGTCCTGGGCTCTAATCCCACCCAGGACAAAATCTGCAAGAGTTTGTATGTTCTCTCCGTGTTTGTGTGGGTTTCCTCCAGTTTCCTCCCACACTCCAAAGACAAACTGATAGGGAATTTAGATTGTGAGCCCCATCGGGGACAGTGATGATAATGTGTGCAAACTGTAAAGCGCTGTGGTATATGTTAGCGGTATATAAAAATAAAGATTATTATTATATTACCTTGACATATTTCCAAGCAAAACCTGTTTTGGTTTCGTTTTCATGTGTTTTTTGTGGCACCAGGAAAAATGGCATAAATCTCAGAAAAAATGATTAATGCTGTGAACCAAGAATCAGGAATGCTTCCAGGGGCGATTCCCATGAGGTCCCTGTGTCATTTAAGCAGTGTTTCCATCACTTTCAGACATTTTTAGACCTTAAAAGGACCCCCGGGGAGGATTGCAGTATAAATACTCTGGTCTCCCATAGACAGGGTCGGACTGACCCACCGGAGAACCGGAGGATTCTCCTGTGGGCCCAGGCCCTGACACCTGCTGGCATACAGTGTCAGCAGTGCCTAGGGCCCCCGCTGCTCCAGGGGCCCCCAGCAAGTGGGGTGACGCTAATAGCGCAAACCACGCAGCTGCTATGGGGCCCCTGGTACCAGCGGAGAAGCAGCGGGTGACAGCGAGCCTAAGCCTGTCCCCACTGCTAAAGTGAAATGAATATTCATGCTTCCCCACGCCCCCATGGGCGTGGAGAGGAGTGAATTAATTTCACTATAATAGCGGGCAGCGTTTGCCGCAAATTGTGGCTAAACACTGCCCGCTATCAGAACCCGCAGACCAGGGCCCCCTCCGCCGCTCTCTCAGGGGCCCCCAGCTCATACGGCCGCTATGGGGCCGTAAGCCAGGGGTCCCGGCACCAACGCCACACCCCAGCGCTCGTTAATGGGGAGAGAGCATCAGATGATGCTCCCTCTCCCATGATTCCCCTTGCCGCTGACACACAGCAGGTGCGCGATGACATCACTTCATCGTGCACCTGCTGTTTGTGAGGCCGAGAGCAGCGCAGTTCCTGACATCGGAGCAGAGCCGCGGCTGGAGTCAGCGTGGGAGCGAGGAGGAGAGGTGAGTATTGTGATTTTTTTTGTGTTTTTTTATTATTGAGTCCTGGCTGGTTGCATGGGGGGGTGAACTGCATGATGCCCTATGGGGCAAGGAGGGTGTGTGAGCTGCATGATGCCCTATGGGGCAAGGGGGGTGAGCTGCATGATGCCCTATGGGGGAGAGAGCTGCATGATGCCCTATGGGAGGAGTGAACTGCTTGATGCCCTATTGGGGGAGTGAGCTGCATGATGCCCTATGGGAAGGGTCAGCTGCCTGATACCCTATGGGGATGGTGAGCTGCATGATGCCCTATGCGGGGAGTGAGCTGCATGATGCCCTATGGGGGGAGTTAGCTGCATGATACCCTATGGGGGGAGCTGGATGATGCCCTATAAGGGGGCAGCATGATACCCTATGAGGGGGCTACATTATATTCCATGAAGGGGCTGCATTATACCTTATGAGGGGGGTTGCACTATACTCTAAGGGGGCTACATTATACCCTATGGGGGCTGCATTATACTCTGAGGCTGGTTGCATTATATTCTATGGGGGGCTACATTATATTCTATAGGGGCTGCATTATATTCTGTGAGGGGGATACATTCTACCCTATGAGGGGGCTACTTTATTTTGTTTGAGGGGGCTACCCCAACCCCTGCTACATAATTAAGACATGTACTACCTTATATTATACCCTGAAATTAGCGTGTTTTACCACACAATTGGTGGGCTTGTATTTATTTCTATGTAGCTACATAGTGGGCCCCAAGAATGATTTTCTCTGGTGGGCCCAAGGTGCTCCAGTCCGACGCTGCCCATAGACATACATTGGGCTCATTGTTCTGGCCAAGTACCCGAGTATTCCAATTTGTTTGACCCAAGCAACGAGCACCCAAGCATTTTAGTGTTCGCCTATCACTAATTATCAGTATAAAAGACATCTGCCCACTACCTCAAACATTCAGACTTCAAACTCCACTATGGTGAAGCCAAAAGAGCTGTCAAAGGACACCAGAAACAAAATTGTAGCCCTGCATCAGGCTGGGAAGACTGAATCTACAATAGGCAAACAGCTTGTTATGATGAAATCAACTGTGAAAATGGAAGACATCCAAGACCATTGATAATCTCCCTCGATCTGGGAATCCACGCAAGATCTCACCCCGTGAAGTCAAAATGATCACAAGAATGGTGAGTAAAAATCCCAGAACCACACGGGGGGACCAAGTGAATGACCTGCATAGAGCTGGGACCACCGTGACAAAGACTACCATCAGTAACACACTAAGCCGCCAATGACTTAGATACTGCAGTTCCAGATGTGTACCCTGCTTAAACCAGTATATGTTCGGGCCAGTTTGAAGTTTGCTAGAGAGCATGTGGGTTATCCAGAAGAATATTGGGAGAATATCATATGGTCTGATGAAACCAACGTAGAACTGTTTGGTAGAAACAAAACTTGTCGTGTTTGGAGGAGACAGAATGCTGAGTTGCATCCAAAGAACTCCAAACCTACATTAAAGTATGGAGGTGACTACATCATGCTTTGGGGCTGTTTATCTGCAAAGGGACAAGTACAACTGATTCGTATACATATTTATTATCATGGTCCTAATTTATTAGTGGCCTAAAGTCACTTTGAAAAACATATGATAAACATAATCATCTGAGGAATATACCATGAAGAGGATAAGAAGTGAATAAACAATTGAAAATAAATTTAAAAATTAATGTTTATTAATACAAATATTAAAAATTATGCAGTAAAAAGAAAAAATGAGACCTCCAAATGATAGGGGGAAAGGGAGCCAGCAAACGTTAATAAAATTATTAATCAGTATATAAACAATGCATGAATAAGTTCCCCTCCAATGCGGTGAGCATAAAAATTCACTAGATTCACAGACCTCAAAAGCATGCAGCTATAGTGAGGGTTAAAGTGCAAGGTGAAAAAAACTTCATTGCTAAACTTTTAGCTATTAGGGCTGTCCCACACGTCCAGATAATTCCGGTACCGGAAAAAATCGGAACCGGAGTTATCCGTGTCTGTGTGCCCGTGAGCTCACGTAGGGGTCGCTCATTTACAGTCATGAATAGGCGGCTCCACCTCCCATAGGGGCGGAGCCGACTATTCATGATTGTAAATGAGCGGCCCCACGTGACCGCATACAGTAGAAGCCGCGGCCAGACCAGGAAGCAGCGACAGCCAACGTGGGAGCGGGTGAGTATTTTCTGAACAGCGGGGGGCGCACAGGGGGTGGGGGGCGGCAGACAGGTAGATCTTTAATTTAAACACTATTATTCATATCTTCTATGCAGCAAACGCTGCTGCACAGAAGATATGAATTGCGGCTTCAGCACCATGTGGGGGGGACAGCTTACTGTAGCGCTGTCTCCTGCATGCCACAGGGACCGCACACGGAGAAGGTCCGTGTGAGGTCCGTGTTTTACACGGACCCATTGACTTTAATGGGTCCGTGTAATACGTGCGCACCCACGAACACTGACATGTCTCCGTGTTTGGCACACGGAGACACGGTCCGCAAAAAATCAATGACATCTGCACAGATGCATTGATTTTAATGGGTCTACGTGTGTCAGTGGCTCCGGTACGTGAGGAAACTGTCACCTCACGTACTGGACACTGATGTGTGAAACCGGCCTTAGACTGTATTTTCCCAAAATAATGCAATTAACAGCCTAAAATAATAGACCTAAAAGATGCCAATGTAATGCAAACTGGGATATAAAGTAAGGGAACAGCTAGTGCTTAATTAAAGCTACTTAAACTGATAAGGCTACTTTCACACTGGCGTTTTTTTCAATACGTCGCAATGCGTCGTTTAGGGGAAAAAACGCATCCTGCAAAGTTGTCTGCAGGATGCGTTTTTGCCCCATAAACTAACATTAGCAACGCTTTGCGACGCATTGACACACATTGCAACCGTCGTGAGATGGTTACGCCATGTTGTGGCGGTCCTCCGGGAGCAAAAAACGTTACATGTAACGTTTTTTGCTGCCTACGGTCCGCTTTTTCCCACCGCGCATGTGCGGCTGGAACTCCGCCCCCACCTCCCCGCACTTTCCCGCACCTCACAATGGGGCAGCGGATGCGCTGGAAAAATGCATCCGCTGCCCCGTTGTGCGGCGCATTCACTGCTAGCGTCGGTAACCTCGGCCCGACACACTGCGACGGGCCGAGCCCGACGCTAGTGTGAAAGTAGCCTAAGGGAATCCCTTTGCATAGGCTGCTGTGGAAGAGGTATAATGGATGTGAATCAGAAGAAATGATGGTAACGTTACCTGCTGTGTGCCGCAGTGGAGATAAGGGCTGGTGCCAAGGGCTCATGCACATGTGTGGAGTCAGCTGGCAAAACTTCCCCCAGCACCCAACAAGCGCCGTTTCGCAAATGCTTCTTCCGGGGGCGGGTACAGGTATGTGGGAATGGGAGTATTTTATTTTATATGTTAAACATGAGTGATGATAGGCTGAGGGATCTGGGCAAGGTGAGGCTGTCGGACCTATATGAGCACATGAGCCTGGAGACGCCCCCTATAGCCAAAGGGACCTCCGGAATAGCGCTCTGTGACACGCAGTGGAACGCACTGCGGTCACATGAATGAGCGCTTCCGGAGGTCAGAGGGAGCTGTGAAACCAGCGCATGTGCAGCGCCCCAGAGTCCTGGTCGTTGCAGTACTGTGGCTCCGCCACTAAGGGGAGCTATGGTGCATCTGATGGCACTAAAGGAGTTCATCTGATCAGGTATCACAGACACCAATACATTTCACAGTCGGGCCTCCGGGGGGAGCTAAGGGTTCTATTCACTAGGCCACTCCCCACCATAGTGGGTAAACTGGGGGTCAGGCAGGAAGTTAGATCAGAAAGCTGACTGGGTTGGAACCAGGCAACACCTTGTGGCAGAGGGTGTTGTGGGGGAAGATACAGTAGGGTCTCTGTCAGGGGTGGGATCCTGACAGAGGCTTGGCAACTTGAACGAACGTAACGGGACCGTGCCTGCTCAGGATAGCGGCGGTGCCCAAGGAAGGATTAGAAGCGAGATAGATTGTGCTGAGTGAGAAACGAGATCACGCAAAAGGAGAAATACCAGTAGGAGTTGTGCTGTAAGACCGAAGCAACATCCTACTGAGGCGCACTACCGGTGGCCGGAACGCCGAGGGAGTATCATAACATTCAGCTTCAAGCAATACTCCAAACAGCGGCAGGACAGTCAGTTTAAGGCGGGCTGTCTACCTTAAATCACCTATGCAGTCTTGGGGGGCAACCTGTGGAGAGGGGCGACTCTAGGGTCCCGGAAGAGCTCCGAGCCTACCCGTCAAACGGGTGCCGTCCCAACCAGAACATCAGGGAGGGACGGAGGATTAGCAGAACATCATCTAATCGAGTTGTGAGGGAACTTAAGAAACAGACACAACAGTTGTGGGGGACTTTCCGTAAGCACAGCAGGGAAGGACCACAACACGTAGCGCTAGAAGGAAGGCACAGATTTCCACCTGTGAAGAGGACTCTGGAGGTGCCATTGGACTGGCCGGACTTGCGCAGCCTGGTGAACCGTGTTCCGGACTGAGGACCCAGAGATCTTCAGTAAAGAGACTGCAACCTGGTGTCCTCGTTATTTACTGCACTGCACCACTACAGCCTCATCACCATCATCTGTTATACCTATTACACTGTGCGCCCCTCGGCAGGGTCACGGACCGGGCCCAGCCACCGTGACAACCCCGGAGCAGAGACTCAGAGGCCCGGCACCGGGTACCCCTCGGCACTGCGGCAGTGGGGGCGCTACAAATATGGCGTCACGAACAGGATCTACTTAAGCCTGAAGAATCAGGTCATGTGTGCCTTGGAACTGTGATTTGTTGTGCTTGGACTGTACTTTATTGAGAGACTGAGTGCTGCGCCATTTACCGCCAAAATCCGCCACCATTGCAGCGCTGAGGAGAGCGCAGGAGAGAGGAGGGGCGTGGAGTAGGCGTGGGCAAGCTGGAGAGTGCGAACAGCAATGGCCGCCCAGTCTAAATATTTCTGTGTCCTGCGGACGTGTCCGTCAACAGCCGAGGTCCGCCTCCTGATCCTGTTTGGAGGGTGGAGACCATGGAGACGGGGCCGCCCACGAAAGAGACCGTGGGAAGAAGACACTGGAGAGGAGATAAAGATGGCGACGCTGGAAGCACCGCATGGGAATGATCGGACTCGGAGAGAGGCTGGACAGCCCGATGTGGCCCAGGGTACGCCGTCACTGCGGGAGCTGACCCTCGCAGAGCCAACGATGGGCCGACCTCCCCGGCCACCATCGGAGGAGTGTATGGCCGCGGCTGAGGCCCGACAAATAGCACGCCGCTCAGAGGCTGATGCCCGCGTGCTCGCTCGGCTGGGCCAGCCCACGGAGATCCGTCTGTCTCCAGTGTCCCCGACTCCTCCCAACCCGGCCGCGGCTGAAGATACGCTGCAAACACAGGGCATGAGGATCCTGCCGGAGGCCGAACACCTGCGGCACCTGATGACGGCGTGGCGGAGCCGGCCCCAGCCTGCAGCTCAGATTGATCTGACCAGCGTTGCGGAGATCCCCTCGTCCCACTGGGGTGTAGTGGTCTCCTTTAACCCCCGATATGGGAGAGGGGTTATCCAGGAGATCGGGGAGCCGCTACAAGTCCACGTGGACCGAGAGGAGGTGGAACCTTGCAGTGGAAGGTTCGATCGCGACCTGGAGCCAGGTGATGCCGTAACTTACACCAGGTGGAGGAGAGCAACCGGCGAAGCTGGCTGGATGGCGCGGGGCGTCCAGCGGTGCGTCGCGCTCCAGGCTGCCGCTGCAACCCCCGAAGATGAACCTCCCGCCGAAAAGACAACGGAACCTGATCCTGCGGAGCAGCGGGGGACCCGGACCCACCATGTACCTTGGGGGCGCGCCGGAGCCTCGGTGAAAAGAACATCCCGGCGAGGGATCCTGTCGTTGTTGGGGCGGGACCCGATCCTTGAACCAGCCGGATGACCCGTTGGTCTGGTGAGGCCCGGGAGGAAACCACCTTCTTCCCCGAAGAACGAGTAAGCATGACTGCTTTAAATATGTACATAGTTCTTAACTGTTGGTGTGTTGATTTCTGATGCTGCTAAAACCCGTCCAGGGTTAACTCTTCAGGGGATCCTTCTGTTGACCCGGGATCCCTATTGTTTTGTTTTGTTTGATTTTTCCAAGTTTTTGCACAAAGTTTCCAGAACTGCTGAAATCATGAACAGTGCATGATCCGAACTTCTTGTACATAGTTTGCACCTTATTAAAGGTGCTCCCTACTGGTTTTACTTAAAGAAGGACTCTTTGTGAAGATACCACACTGGAACATTTGTTGAGTACGGACTGGTAGCCTGAGAAGGCGTGCTACCTCATAGAGACTTAGTCCCCTCTTAAAGGGGATGTTCATTTGTCGCACTTAAACGATGATATTGCTTTAAGATAAGTAGCAATAATGTTTTGACGCAAGAAAATTATGATAATGTTTACATGAGTGAGTTATATGTGTTCAACTAGTTAATTGTGAAGAAATGCTGATGATGTTCTCTAAAAGGAAAAGTGAAAGATAGCAGAAGGATGCAGTGGGCCCGTAGGGGTAGACGTGGTGTCCAGCATGCATGTTAGTGAGAAAAATAATGAGAAGGTTTGATGTTGTGTAAAGAAAATGGTTAATTACGTTGATAGATAATTAGGATAGAAGGTAAACCCTGAGTCCTCATAGGAGCCATACAGAGATGGCTCAGCGCTCTTAAACTGAAAGTATGTTATGTTCTATACTGTGTATAGTAGTTGAAAAGACAGAAGGCTCGGGCTGAAAGGAGCGGTCCTGTAAGAAAGGAGAGGCAGTAGGTCTGGCGCCGTTAGGACAGGCGGTCCTGCAGATTTAAAGAAGGAGAATGAAAAAGTTAAATTACCTTATAATGTGATTATAGGAAGGTCTTTAGTGGATTTAGAGTGTATGTCCTTAAAGGCAATGTTAAGTTATTGTTCAACAATTTTGCACTTAGTAGAATACCCGGTTGGGTAAGAAAAGTTATTTGTAGCATGTTGCTATGATATTTAACCACGTTTGTAACGTTCAAGTGTCCTTACCTCCCATAAAGGGAAGCCTGTTTAAATATGCTTATTGTTATTACACTCAACAAAACTGTATGTCTTTTTGCTAACTTGTATTGTTGTTTTCTTCCCAGTCCCGGAGTACTGTGTTTAACCATGGGGGAGTGCAGCGCCCCAGAGTCCTGGTCGTTGCAGTACTGTGGCTCCGCCACTAAGGGGAGCTATGGTGCATCTGATGGCACTGAAGGAGTTCATCTGATCAGGTATCACAGACACCAATACATTTCACAGTCGGGCCCCTGGGGGGAGCTAAGGGTTCTATTCACTAGGCCACTCCCCACCATAGTGGGTAAACTGGGGGTCAGGCAGGAAGTTAGATCAGAAAGCTGACTGGGTTGGAACCAGGCAACACCTTGTGGCAAAGGGTGTTGTGGGGGAAGATACAGTAGGGTCTCTGTCAGGGGTGGGATCCTGACAGAGGCTTGGCAACTTGAACGAACGTAACGGGACCGTGCCTGCTCAGGATAGCGGCGGTGCCCAAGGAAGGATTAGAAGCAAGATATATTGTGCTGAGTGAGAAACGAGATCACGCAAAAGGAGAAATACCAGTAGGAGTCGTGCTGTAAGACCGAAGCAACATCCTACTGAGGCGCACTACCGGTGGCCGGAACGCCGAGGGAGTATCATAACATTCAGCTTCAAGCAATACTCCAAACAGCGGCAGGACAGTCAGTTTAAGGCGGGCTGTCTACCTTAAATCACCTATGCAGTCTTGGGGGGCAACCTGTGGAGAGGGGCGACTCTAGGGTCCCGGAAGAGCTCCGAGCCTACCCGTCAAACGGGTGCCGTCCCAACCAGAACATCAGGGAGGGACGGAGGATTAGCAGAACATCATCTAATCAAGTTGTGAGGGAACTTAAGAAACAGACACAACAGTTGTGGGGGACTTTCCGTAAGCACAGCAGGGAAGGACCACAACACGTAGCGCTAGAAGGAAGGCACAGATTTCCACCTGTGAAGAGGACTCTGGAGGTGCCATTGGACTGGCCGGACTTGCGCAGCCTGGTGAACCGTGTTCCGGACTGAGGACCCAGAGATCTTCAGTAAAGAGGTAAAGAGACTGCAACCTGGTGTCCTCGTTATTTACTGCACCACTACAGCCTCATCACCATCATCTGTTATACCTATTACACTGTGCGCCCCTCGGCAGGGTCACGGACCGGGCCCAGCCACCGTGACAACCCCGGAGCAGAGACTCAGAGGCCCGGCACCGGGTACCCCTTGGCCCTGCGGCAGTGGGGGCGCTACACATGCGCATCAGGATGCCGAAGAAACTCACAGTAAAGGAGGTCGGAGATGCCATGGAGCACAGGGATGCGTGCTTCATCCCGAATGCCGGTGGAGTAATAGTGGGCTTACAAGAGGGGAAAGGGATCTACCACTGGAAAAAGTAAGAAGATAAAAAATATGAATTGTGAAGTAGGGAGCTGCGGACCCAGCGATAGTGCATGGGGTTACCAAACCAGGCTCACTAAAAAAAGAGAAAATACAGTGAAACAAAAGAGTGAGGGGGAGTATTTGAGCAGCACGAACACACCCACCCACACACAGGGAGGTGTCTAAAGTGTCATCTTTTTTTTTTTTTATGATGACACCAGAGGTCTCCTTGAGATCTCTATGGTTCTGATGGCAGATTGCTATGAGCGCCATCCTGTGGTCGGCGCTCAGAGAAGTCTGCAATTCTGCTGCATAGAGGTGATCTTTGCATCACCTCTATGTAGCAGAGGCGATCGATCGAGTAGTGCATGCTTCTAGCCTCCCATGAAGGCTATTGAAGCATGCCAACATTAAAAAAAATGTGTTTAAAAATATATATAAAAAAAGTATAAAAGTTCAAATCAGCCCCCTCTCGCCCCAATCATAATAAACCAATTAAAAAAAAAATCAAACCTATATTTGGTGTCGCCACGATCAGAATCGCCAGATCTATCAATGAAAGAAGGATTAACCTGATCGCTCAACGGCGTAGCGATAAAAAAATCAAAACACCAAAATTACATTTTTTTGGTCGCTGCGACATTGCATTAAAATGCAATAACAGGCGATCAAAAGAACGAATCTGCACCAAAATGGTATCAATAAAAATGTCAGCTCGGCATGCAAAAAATAAGCCCTAACCCGACCCTAGATCACAAAAAATGGAGACGCTATCGTTATCGGAAAATTGCACAGTTTTTTTTTTATTAGCAAATTTGGGAATTTTTTTTACCACTTAGATAAAAGAGACCCTAGACATGTTTGGTGTCTGTGAACTCATAATGACCTAGAGAATCATAATGGCAGGCCAGTTTTAGCTTTTAGTGAATGTAGCAAAAAAGCTAAAGAAAAACAAGTGTGGGATTGCACTTTTTTTGCAGTTTCATCTCACTTGGAATCTAGTTCCCCATTTTCTGTTACACGACATGGTAAAACCAATGGTACGGTTCAAAAGTACAACTTGTCCCACAAAAAATAAGCCCCCACATGGCCTAAGGCTGGTTTCACACTTGCGTTTTTGTCTGCATGGGTTTTTAAAAAAAAACGCTTGTGTGAAAAACGCATGTAAACGCGGTAAAACGCATGCGTTTTTTAGACGCATGCGTTTTTATAGAAAAACACAAGAAAACACAAGAAAACACAAGAAAAAACAAGAAAACCCTAACCCTACCCCTACCCCTAACCCTAACCCTAAACGTGACTGAAATACGTGGCACTGAAATACGTGCAACTGAAATACGTGGTACTTAAATACGTGGCACTCAAATACGTGGCACTTAAATACGTGGCACGTGGCACTTAAATACGTGGCACGTGGCATACGTGGCACTGAAATACGTGGCACGTGGCACTTTAATACGTGGCACGTGGCACTTAAATATGTGGCACGTGGCACTTTAAGTGCCACGTGGCACATATTTAAGTGCCACGTGCCACGTATTAAAGTGCCACGTGCCACATATTTAAGTGCCACGTGCCACGTATTTAAGTGCCACGTGGCACATATTTAAGTGCCACGTGCCACGTATTAAATACGTGGCACATGGCACGTGGCACTGAAATACGTGATACGTGGCACTTAAATACGTGGCAATATGACTGTCAGAAAATATTCATTAAACGGTTAGGGGTGAGGTTAGGGGTGGAGTTAGGGTTTAGATCCCTTTATCACCTTGATGGTGGTGGGTGGCTTTTCAGTGTGTTTTCTGGTTTTTTTCTATAAAAACGCATGCGTTTTTAGCGCAAACAAACGCATGTGCTTAAAAACGCATGCGTTTACATAGACAGCAATGCATTTTTTTGCCGCGAAAAAACGCATGCGTTTTTTCGCGGCAAAAAAACGTGCAAGAAAATACTGCAGGTAGCATTTTTGAAAATGAACGCATGCAGACAAAAAACGCATGCGTTTGAAAACGCGACCAAACGCATGTGCAAAAAAACGCATGCGTTTTCAATGTTAAATATAGGAGAAAAAAACGCATGCGTTTTTTGTGCAAAAAACGCTGCAGACAAAAACGCAAGTGTGAAACCAGCCTTATTGACAGAAAATTTAAAAAGTTTATGGCTCTGGAAAGAAGGGGAGCGAAAAACGGAAACAAAAAAAATGATAAAAGCTCCGGGGGTAAAGGGGTTAATATCAGCTTGCGGTTGTATAATTAGCTTTGACCAGCTATTAAAATTTAGGACCCCACAAAAAATGACATGGGATCCCCCTATAATTAATAACTAGCAATGGCTATGCAGATAGCTGCAGGCTGATATTAATAGCCTAGGAAAGGGCCATCGATATTGCCCCCAGGCTAAAATATCAGCTCTCAGCCACCCCAGAAAAGGCACATTTCTGAGGTGAGCCAATTCTAGCACTTAGCCTCACTCTTCCCACTTGCCCTGTAACGGTGTCAAGTGGGGTGATAGTTGGGGGGATTGATGTTACCTTTATATGAGGTGCTGTGAGGACAATGTCAGTGATGTCATCGAGGTTACCTCCGGTCAATGACGCTGAGTTCCCAGCAGTTCAGTCACCAGTGGTTCTCAGCCTGGGCAGTCGCATCTTGGCACTGTCCATGTTGAATACTATTATTCCCCAGACATGGTATATTGTTGTTTTTTATTTTGTTTTTATTACAGGAGATCGAGGGCTTTGCTGGAATAAGGTGTTAGGGGTGTTTAACTATGTTTGTTAGTTTTAAATAAAATGGAAAACAGTGTTTAGTCTTATTTCTAATAAAATATTTTTTTCTGGCTGTGCCTTTATTTATCATGTAACTATAGGATTAAAAATTGATAGGCGTCTTATAGAAGCCTCTCCATTACTAAGCTGTGGGCTTGATGTCACCAAACAATGCAAAGGTGACATCAACTCCACAAGTATGAAACCCACTAGCAACGGCTACAGGGCAAGTGGGAAAAGCTGGGTAAAGCACCAGAATTGTGCACCTAATAGATGTGCCTATTCTGGGTGGCTATGGGCTGCTATTTTTAGGCTGAGGGGCCAATATCCATGACTCCTTATGAGTCTGAGAATAACAGCCCCCAGCTGTCTGCTTTAGAAAGGCTGGTTGTCAAAAATGGGGGGGACCCTACGTTGTTTTTTAATTATTTATTTAAATAATTAAAAAATATGGTGTGGGGACCCCTCTATTCTTGATATCCAACCTTGCTGAAGCTGACAGCTGAGGGTTGCAGCCCCCAGCAGTGAGTTTTGCCTGGCTGGTTATCAAAAATACAGTGGAACCCACAAAGGTTTTCTTTAAAACTGTTTATTTACAGCGCAGTATCAGCTGATGAATACTTCCATCCGTCGCTCCTGCTATCACTGTTATTAGTGGCAGCAGGTGTCAGATGTTGGGAGCTGTATTCCCATCAGCTGATACCAGTGACTGGAGGTAAACTTTATACCTTCCGATCACATTTGAGCACACATGCTGTCTTCTGGAAGCGTGGGATCCGCGGTGTCAGGACTCTGAACATTTTTATTACCTTTTGTGCATTACTGCCCTTTTCCAAGATGGCGTCCTTGGTCTCATGTGCACTGTGTCTTCCTGCTATAAAACTCCACCCCAGCCTTCAGTCTATGCTAGAGTATTCTGCCTTGGACTGGACTGAACTGGAGAGAAGGGTCTGCTACATCCTTGTGCTTTCTTTTCCCGTAGACTAACCTCAGCAGAGAAGAATTACGACGTGGGAGACAAGGAATCGCTGGCTATTATTGCAGCTTTCAAAGAATGGAGGCATAATCTGCAAGGAGCTGCACAACAGATCATAGTGCTAACTGACCATCACAATTTAGAGTTCCTTAGATCCGCTAGATGTCTTTCTCCTCGTCAGGCTCGTTGGAACTTATTTTTAAATCAATTTAATTTTGTTATCTCGTACCGTCCAGGTTCTCGTAATGGGAAGGCTGATGCTTTATCCCGAATCCATGCTGCGGATTCCATACCTGGAGCCCCGTCCAAGACCATTCTATTCTATCTGATGCCAATTTCATCTGAGTTATCCACGATCAGGACTTGTGGAAGGAGTGCAGGGAGGCCTATGATGGTGATGTATTTCTGGCCAACCCACCTGTGGATATTAATCTTGTCTTTAAGGGTGGCATGTGGTTCCGAGATCAATGTATCTACGTACCTGAGGTTGTCCGTCTGCAGATCCTCAAGTTGGTACATGACTCCAAGTTGGCTGCTCACAGGGGGTACAGAAGACACAAGAGTTCCTGAGCCGATTCTTCTGGTGGCCAACTTACCTGAAAGATACCAAGGACTATGTTCTCTCTTGCGAGGTATGTGCTCATTACAAGACTCATCATGTGGCACCTACGGGTCTTCTACAACCATTACCTGTTCTGACCCACCCTTGGGGGTCTATATCAATTAACTTTATTGTGGAGCAGCCTACATCGGGGGCATGAATACAATCATGGTGGTAGTTGATCGCCTGACTAAAGCTGCTCATTTTGTTCCATGCACCGGCCTCCCCTCAGCTAAAGATACATTGAACTTGGTTATACAGAATGTCTTTTGGTTGCATGGGGTTCCGGATGAGATCATATCTGACCGTGGAGTGCAGTTCACTTCAAGATTCTGGAAGGGGTTTTGCTCTGCACTCAATATTAATGTCTGTCTCTCTTCCGCTTACCATCCCCAGACAAATGGTCAGACTGAGCGGACCAAACAGACACTGGAACAATATCTAAGATGCTATGTCAGCCATCTCCAGGATGATTGGTTGGAGTTGCTGCCGTTAGCCGAATTTTCATATAACAGTTCTCAGAGCGCCTCCACTAAATTTACACCTTTCTTTGCCAATCTGGGTTATCATCCATGTATCTTACCTAGGTCTCCAATTAATTCTCCGGTTCCGGCAGTGGAGGAAAGGCTGACTGCGATGAGGCAAAATCTGGAGGTTCTGAAGAAATCCCTGACCACAGCTCAAGAACGTTATAAGAGATCGGCTGATAGATTCTGTAAGCCTGCACCCATGTTCAAGGTAGGAGATTCCGTGTGGTTAGCAACTAAGAATCTGAAGTTAAATGTTCCTTCACAAAAACTTGGACAGAAATTCATTGGACCTTTCAAGATCAATGGTATTTTGAGCTCTGTGGCCTGCCGGCTGAAGCTGCCTAGGACTATGAAGGTACACCCAGTTTTTCATGTATCTTTACTAAAGCCTGTATCTCCTAATACCTTCCAGGGACGTGTTGTGCCACCTCCGCAGCCTGTGGTGATTGATGGGCAAGAACAATTTGTGGTGGAGGAAATTATTGATTCCAGGACTCGCAGGAATCGGCTCCAATATCTGATAAGATGGCAGGGATATCCCCCTGAGGAAGACTCTTGGGAACCTGTGGAAAATATCAATGCCCACCAGACGATTTCTCGTTTTCATTAGAGATTTCCTGAGAAACCAGGTCCAGGATCGTCCTGAGGCCGCTTCTAAGGAGGGAGTAATGTCAGGACTCTGAATATTTTTATTACCTTTTGTGCATCACTGCCCTTTACCAAGATGGCGTCCTTGGTCTCATGTGCACTGTGTCTTCCTGCTATAAAACTCCACCCCAGCCTTCAGTCTGTGCTAGAGTATTCTGCCTTGCATCCAGCTCCTGACCACTGATTACTCCCTGGCTATATACCTGCTCCTGTGAACCTGTGTGATGATCCTGCTACTCTGCTCTGCTGCATACACCAGTTTCCAGTAATCCTTTCATCTGCTGCTCGTGTTTCCTTCAATCTGCATTTGCTGGACATGTAAGCTGTTTCTGCTCTGCAAGAACCTGAGACTATTACCAAGTCCTCCCTGGTTGAGCTAAGATATGATTTGAACTGCCTTATGAGCTTATCTATCTGTGTTTGGACTAAGACAATGACTTATTCATGTCAAGTATCCTCAAGAATAATTGGGCTTCATAGACTTTCTGCGTGATTGCATGTTCCTCTGAAGTTTCCTATAGACTGCTAAGCTGCATTTAATATTTACTCCAAGTGTTGTGGACTTGAGTTTCTCTCTGCACCTGTTTGAATCACCGTGTGATAATATAGACTTTGCCACTTATAAAACTGTGTCCTGTAGTTGTCTTGTTCCACGCAAAGAGTCTCCTGAGTTATCCCCTATAAGTATTACATGATTCTCTAGCCATAAAAAAAAGAGACTGCTGGAACAATGACTGCAGAAAGCAGATTAAAGCAGATGTTTTCCATAATTAGGTCACTGCAGAAAGATGTGGAAGGTCTGCAAAAGAAGTTTGGAAGCTTTGAACACAATCAACAAGTGTTTGGACAAACTTTGCAGAACTTAAGCAACCGCATGGCAGCCCAGGAAAACAAACTTGCTGGCATAGAGTCCCAGTATGGACAGGCTTTTCAGGACATAAGCACGCAAATAGCTGCACAAGTGACTTTACCCTCTGGGCAACCACCACCAGCTAGCCCACCTAAGTTGCCCCCATTCAGATTTAATGGTGATCGCGACAAATTTAGTGGCTTTGTGAATCAATGTCTGCTATATTTTGATGTACATGCTGACTGTTTTCCTACTGATAGATCCAAAGTATTGTGTGTAATAATGCTACTGACCTCACGAGCGCTCGCCTGGGCTAATCTGATGATTGAGTCTCGTGACCCACGGTTAAATAACTTGGATGATTTCTTGGCCGCTATGGCATTAATGTTTGATGACTAGTGTTGAGCGATACCGTCCGATACTTGAAAGTATCGGTATCGGAAAGTATCGGCCGATACCGGCAAAGTATCGGATCCAATCCGATACCGATACCCAATACCAATACAAGTCAATGGGACTCATGTATCGGACGGTATCCCTGATGGTTCCCAGGGTCTGAAGGAGAGGAAACTCTCTTTCAGGCCCTGGGAACCATATTAATGTGTATAATAAAGAATTAAAATAAAAAATATTGCTATACTCACCTCTCCGACGCAGCCTGCACCTTACCGAGGGAACCGCGACGCAACCAATCACAACGCCGGAACGTAATTTTAAAATCCTGAAGGACCTGAAATTACGTCACGGCTTGCTGTGATTGGTTGCGTCGCGGTCACATGGGCGACGCAACCAATCACAAGCCGTGACGTCACGGGAGGCTGGACACGCGCGCATTTTAAAATGCGCGCGTCTCCTGCCTCCCGTGACGTCACGGCTTGTGATTGGTTGCGTCGCCCATGTGACCGCGACGCAACCAATCACAACGCCGGAACGTAATTTTAAAATCCTGAAGGACCTGAAATTACGTCACGGCTTGCTGTGATTGGTTGCGTCCCGGCCACATGGGCGGCGCGCGACCAATCACAAGCCGGGACTTCGCGTAAGGAAGTTAAAGCGCGAATTTTAAGCAAACAACGCTGCCGGTTCCCTCGGTATGGTGCAGGCTGCGTCGGAGAGGTGAGTATAGCAATATTTTTTATTTTAATTCTTTATTTTACACATTAATGTTGTTTCGATACCGATACCCGATACCACAAAAGTATCGGAATACCGGTATCGGAATTCCGATACAGCAAATATCGGCCGATACCCGATACTTGCGGTATCGGAATGCTCAACACTATTGATGACCCTAATCGCCGTGCAACCACTGAATCTGCTTTGTTGTCTTTACGCCAGGCTAAACGTTCTGATATTGAGTATGCCACTGAATTCAGGAGATTAGCGGTAGATACTAATTGGGACAGTTATGCACAATTGTCTATTTTTAAAAGGGGTCTGTCTAGTATTGTAAAAGATTAACTAGCTCGCTCTGAGTCACCACAAGAGCTAGAGACATTTATACAGCATTGTGTGTGCATAGACATTCGCCTTACTGAGCGTAGGCAGGAGAAATTTGCTGCATATAACCTTATTTCTAACTTTTCCCTTCCTTCCAAAGAGCCTGCAGGTAAAACCTCTCGGGAGGTGGAGGAGGTGCCCATGCAAATTGATTCCGTTCAGAGGCGCGAGATTAATGAGTGCCGGGAGCATCGTCTTCGTGAAAGTCTATGTTTCTACTGTGGTCAGTCTGACCACTTTTTAATCAACTGTCCCAAGTGTCCCAAGCGGCCTAACAAGGTGCTAGCAGCGGTAGGAGAGTATAACAACTGTGATGATGAATCTGACATCTCTGAATGTAGCCTGCCTTTAAACGCTGTATTCCATTCACTTTCTATGACTTCACCCCCCAAGGAGCTGAAGGAGAAGAACTCTCACTGTTCTGTCCCTATTAAGATCCTGTTTTCAGGACAGTGGATTTCCAGTGCAGCTATGATTGACTCTGGTGCAGGTGGCAATTTCATGGATATCGCATTTGCCAAGGAACATGGTATTGAAATTCAGCAAAGAGCCTCTCCAATTACCATGGAAACAGTGGATGGGTCACCTTTAAACTCTGGGCCTGTGGATCAGGAGACCGTACCCCTTGAAATTTTGTTGGAGCCTAATCATCAGGAGCAACTTTCTTTCTTGCTAATTTCTTCTCCTCATTTTCCTGTGATTTTAGGCATTCTTTGGTTGCGTTCTCAGAACCCAATTATCAACTGGGAGACCATTGAGATTATCTTTCCAACAAGGAGCAACTCAGCGTTAACAGAAGCTGTCCCTGAGTCCATGGCTACGGAACCACATGTACAGGTATTTTCTTTACCTTCAGCATATAAAGCGTTCTCTGACATCTGTGACAAGAAGAATGCAGATCAGCTTCCTCCACACAGGCATTATGACTATCCCATTGAGCTGCTTCCTGGGGCAGCTATTCCTTTTGGTAACGTATACCCTTTGGAGGCACCTGTGCTTCAAGCCTTAAAGGAGTATATCAATGAAAATCTGGCCAAAGGCTTAATACGTCCTTCTTCCTCACCAGCAGGGGCACCTATATTTTTTGTAAAAAAGAAGGATGGGACCCTAAGACCCTGTATTGACTATCGGGAACTTAATAAGGTAACCATACAAAACCGTTACCCTTTCCCTCTGATTCCCGAATTACTGGAAAGAGTCCGCCATGCTAAGGTGTTCTCTAAACTGGATCTTCGTGGGGCTTATAATTTGGTGCGTATTCGTCTAGGGAATAAGTGGAAGACAGCATTCAGATGCCGGTATGGACACGTTGAATATCTTGTGATGCCCTTCGGGCTTTGTAATGCCCCTGCAACGTTTCAACAACTTGCTATTGACATTTTCAGAGATTTGTTGGACCAGTTTGTGGTGATCTATTTGGACGATATACTAATCTTTTCTGACTCTCTACAGGAACATGAAGAACATGTCAAAACTGTTTTAAGACGTCTGAAAGAGAACCTGTCATGTCGGACGCTGTTCAGACCAGGTCATCCGACAGACAGCGGTAGTTCCGCTTTTGACCACTATTTGCTCATTGGCATTGGCTAGATTTTATCTAGCTGTTCCGGGGTTAATTTATCTGATCCTCAGATTGGAGGCTGGGCCATGCCCATTGCCTTTTTATAGTTCTCCTGATCATTGGGTGTCGCCGATTATAGCTTCTGTCTTGCGCATTTGTTATCTCGGTCTGGAGTGGAGAGCTGGTCGTTGGAGTATCGTTGCTGGTGGTGTATTTTCCCTTGTCTTATTTACTCCTTCCTATATTTGTGTTTGTTTTGCCCTGCACATTTATAGTGTATTCCTGAGTGACTGCAGCGTGATGTATATTTTCCTTTATCCTTGTCTGTGCTAACTGTGGGTACTGGTGTATTGCATTCACTGGGTGGAGGGCGGAGGTTTCCAGCTCAGGGTTGTATCAGGAGGCAGGGTGAGGATCGAGGCCTGAACATGCACACCATCAGTGTTAACTTCAGGTAGAGGGCCAGTCAGTATTTCCCTAGTCTTAGGGAAATTGCAGGGGCCCGGGTTATAAGCTCTCGCCCACCTAGTCTTTCCGTGACAGAACCATCTGTTTGCCAGAGAAATGAGAGTTCCATCATTCTGAGATACGGTTTTTAGGTAATACCATCTGTCCCCAGTGGCTGAACATGGAATCCGGTAAGATTCAGGCTATCCTTGACTGGCCGGTACCGAAGAACGTTAAGGAGGTCCAACGTTTTATTGGTTTTACAAATTTCTAAAGACGCTTCATTCAAAATTTTTCTGATATTGTACGTCCCATTACTTCCTTGACAAAGAAGGAAAAGCCCTTTAAGTGGTCATCACAGGCTCAAGAAGCTTTTGATCGGCTTAAGATCTGTTTCACCTCAGCACCACTGTCGATACACCCAGATCCAACACTTTCTTTCTTTGTGGAGGTGGACGCTTCTGGTAATGCTTTGGGGGCTATTCTCTCCCAAAGAACTGGAGAGAAGGGTCTGCTACAACCTCGTGCTTTCTTTTCCCATAGACTAACCTCAGCAGAGAAGAATTACGATGTGGGAGACAAGGAATTGCTGGCTATTATTGCGGCTTTCAAAGAATGGAGGCATCATCTGCAAGGAGCTGTACAACAGATCATAGTGCTAACTGTCCATCACAATTTAGAGTTCCTTAGATCCGCTAGATGTCTTTCTCCTCATCAGGCTTGTTGGAACTTATTTTTAACCCCTTAAGCCCCGAGGGTGGTTTGCACGTTAATGACCGGGCCAATTTTTACAATTCTGACCACTGTCCCTTTATGAGGTTATAACTCTGGATCGCTTCAACCGATCTTGGCTATTCTGACATTCTTTTCTCATGAGATATTGTACTTCATGATAGTGGTAAAATTTATTCTATATAACTTGCGTTTATTTGTGAAAAAAATGGAAATTTGGCGAAAATTTTGAAAATTTCGCAATTTTCCAACTTTGAATTTTTATACCCTTAAATCACAGAGATATGTCACACAAAATACTTAATAAGTAACATTTCCCACATGTCTACTTTACATCAGCACAATTTTGGAACCAAATTTTTTTGTTGTTAGGGAGTTATAAGGGTTAAAAATTGACCAGAAATTTCTCATTTTTACACCATTTTTTTTTAGGGACCACATCTAATTTGAAGTCATTTTGAGGGATCTATATGATAGAAAATACCCAAGTGTGACACCAATCTAAAAACTGCACTCCTCAAGGTGCTCAAAACCACATTCAAGAAGTTTATTAACCCTTCAGGTGTTTCACAGGAATTTTTGGAATGTTTAAATAAAAATGAACATTTAACTTTTTTTCACACAAAATTTATTTCAGCTCCAATTTGTTTTATTTTACCAAGGGTAACAGGAGAAAATGGACCCTAAAAGTTGTTGCACAATTTGTCCTGAGTACGCTGATACCCCATATGTGGGGGTAAACCACTGTTTGGGCGCATGGCAGAGCTCGGAAGGAAAGGAGCGCCATTTGACTTTTCAATGCAAAATTGACTGGAATTGAGATGGGACGCCATGTTGCTTTTGGAGAGCCCCTGATGTGCCTAAACATTGAAATTCCCCACAAGTGACACCATTTTGGAAAGTAGACCCCTTAAGGAACTTATGTAGATGTGTGGTGAGCACTTTGACCCAACAAGTGCTTCACAGAAGTTTATAATGCAGAGCCGTAAAAATAAAAAAATCATATTTTTTCACAAAAATGATATTTTTGCCCCCAATTTTTTATTTTACCAAGGGTAAGAGAAGAAATTAGACAACAAAAGTTGTTGTGCAATTTGTCCTGAGTACGACGATACCCCATATGTGGGGGTAAACCACTGTTCTGTTTTGGCGCATAGCAGAGATCGGAAGGGAAGGAGCGCCATTTTACTTTTCAATGCAAAATTGACTGGAATTATGATGGGACACCATGTTGCGTTTGGAGAGCCCCTGATGTGCCTAAACATTAAAACCACACACAAATGACACCATTTTGGAAAGTAGACCCCATAAGGAACTTATCTAGATGTGTTTTGAGTGTTTCACTACAGTTTATAACGCAGAGCCGTGAAAATAAAAATTCTTTTTTTTTTCACAAAAATTATTTTTTAGCCCCTAGTTTTGTATTTTCACAAGGTTAACATGATAAATTGTACCCCAAAAGTTGTTGTCCAATTTGTCCTGAGTACGCTGATGCCCCATATGTGGGGGGGTACCTGTTATGATCTGGTGGCCTAAGAGCAGCATGAGACATACTCTGGAGAAGGTGGTACCTGTACTGACCGCAGACCCTGAACTTAACACCGCAACTAGAAGTAGCCGTGGAGTGTACCTAACACTCCCTGGACATCTTGACACAGCCGGAGGACTAATTACCCCTAGAGATAGAAAAGGGAAAACTATCTTGCCTCAGAGAAAATCCCCAAAGGATAGACAGCCCCCCACAAATATTGACTGTGAGAGGAGAGGGAAAAACATACACAGACTGAAATCAGAATTTAGCAAAAGAGGCCACTTCTAGCTAAAAAGAAAGGATAGGACAGAGTACTATGCGGTCAGTATTAAAACACTAGAAAATATCCACCACAGAAAATACAAAATCTCCACAGCTAACTAAAGATATGGAGGGTATATCTGCATCTCCAGAGATACCAGCTTGGCTAAACAAATCCTTATACAGACCAAGCTGGACAAGACAAAAACATGAAAAAGAACTGAACAATAAGGCCACAGCATGTGGACAGCAAAAATCAAGGCCAGAACTTATCATTGTTGAAATGAACAGCAAAGCAGGAGAGACCAGGAAAGGATGTGAATCCTCCAGGAACAATGGACAACTGGCACTGACTAAAGGGTCAAGCAAGACTAAATAGCCCAGTCAGAATTGCAAAAAGTGAACACAACTGATAAATGCTGCAATTCAGAGACAGCAGTGCTACCACTTATAACCACCGGAGGGAGCCCAAGAGCAGAATTCACAACAGTACCCCCCTTGAGGAGGGGTCACCGATCCCTCACCAGAGCCCCCAGGCCGATCCGGATGAGCCAAATGAAAGGCACAAACCAAATCCTCAGCATGAACATCGGAGGCAACAACCCAAGAATTATCCTCCTGGCCATAACCCTTCCATTTGACAAGATACTGAAGCTTCCGCCTCGAAAAATGAGAATCCAAAATCTTCTCAACCACATACTCCAACTCCCCATCAATCAACACCGGGGCAGGAGGATCAACAGAGGGAACAACGGGCACCACATATTTCCGCAACAAAGATCTATGAAAAACATTATGGATGGAAAAAGAGGCTGGAAGGGCCAAACGAAAAGACACTGGATTGATAATCTCAGAAATCCTATAAGGGCCAATAAACCGAGGCTTAAACTTAGGGGAAGAAACCTTCATAGGAACAAGACGGGAAGACAACCAGACCAAATCCCCAACCCGAAGCCGGGAGCCAACACACCGACAACGGTTAGCAAAACGCTGAGCCCCCTCCTGAGACAACACCAAATTGTCAACAACATGAGCCCAAATTTGCTGCAACCTGTCAACCACAGAGTCCACCCCAGGACAATCAGAAGGCTCAACCTGCCCCGAAGAAAAATGAGGATGAAAACCAGAGTTACAAATGAAGGGTGAAACCTAGGTAGCAGAACTAGCCCGATTATTAAGGGCAAACTCGGCCAACGGCAAGAAAGCCACCCAATCATCCTGATCAGCAGACACAAAGCATCTCAAATAGGTTTCCAAGGTCTGATTAGTTTGCTCAGTTTGGCCATTTGTCTGAGGATGGAACGCCGAAGAAAAAGACAAATCAATGCCCAGCCTAGCACAAAAGGCTCGCCAAACCTAGAAACAAACTGGGAACCTCTATCGGACACAATATTCTCCGGAATGCCATGCAAATGAACCACATGCTGAAAAAACAGCGGAACCAAATCAGAAGAGGAAGGCAACTTAGGCAAAGGTACCAAATGAACCATCTTAGAAAACCGGTCACAAACCACCCAGATAACTGACATCCTCTGGGAAACCGGAAGATCCGAAATAAAATCCATAGAAATATGCGTCCAAGGCCTCTCAGGGACCGGCAAAGGCAAAAGCAACCCACTAGCGCGGGAACAGCAAGGCTTGGCCCGCGCACAAGTCCCACAGGACTGCACAAAAGAACGCACATCCCGTGACAAAGAAGGCCACCAAAAGGACCTACCAACCAAATCTCTGGTACCAAAAATCCCAGGATGACCAGCCAACACAGAACAATGAACCTCCGAAATCACTTTACTAGTCCATCTGTCAGGAACAAACAATTTCCCCACTGGACAGCGGTCAGGTTTATCAGCCTGAAATTCCTGAAGAACCCGTCGTAAATCAGGGGAGGTGGCAGAAAGAATCACCCCTTCCTTCAGAATGCCGACCGGCTCAAGGACCCCAGGAGAATCAGGCAAAAAGCTCCTAGAGAGGGCATCAGCCTTAACATTCTTAGAACCCGGAAGATACGAGACCACAAAATCAAAATGGGAGAAAAACAGGGACCATCGGGCCTGTCTAGGATTCAGCCGCTTGGCAGACTCGAGATAAATCAGATTCTTATGATCGGTCAAGACCACAATACGGTGCTTGGCCCCCTCAAGCCAATGTTGCCACTCCACGAATGCCCACTTCATAGCCAACAACTCACGATTGCCGACATCATAATTGCGTTCCACAGGCGAAAACTTACGAGAAAAGAAGGCACACGGTTTCATCAAGGAACCATCAGAATTCCTCTGAGACAAAACGGCCCCTGCCCCAATCTCAGAAGCGTCAACCTCAACCTGAAAAGGAAGAGAAACATCTGGCTGATGCAACACAGGGGCAGAAGTAAATCGGCGTTTAAGCTCCTGAAAGGCAGAAACAGCCGCAGAGGACCAATTCGTCACATCAGCGCCTTTCTTCGTCAAATCGGTCAGGGGTTTAACCACACTGGAGAAGTTGGCAATGAAACGGCGATAAAAATTAGCAAAGCCCAAAAATTTCTGAAGGCTCTTCACGGATGTAGGCTGGATCCAATCATGAATGGCCTGAACCTTAACCGGATCCATTTCTATAGATGAGGGAGAAAAAATGAAGCCCAAAAAATAAATCTTCTGTACTCCAAATAGGCACTGAGACCCCTTCACAAACAAGGCATTATCACGAAGGATCTGAAATACCATCCTGACTTGTTTCACATGAGACTCCCAATCATCTGAAAAAATCAAAATATCATCCAAATATACAATCATGAATTTATCAAGATAATTCCGAAATATATCATGCATGAAGGACTGAAACACAGATGGAGCGTTAGAGAGTCCGAATGGCATCACAAGGTATTCAAAATGGCCTTCGGGCGTATTAAACGCAGTTTTCCATTCGTCACCCTGCTTAATACGAACAAGATTATATGCCCCTCGAAGGTCAATCTTAGTAAACCAACTAGCCCCCTTAATCCTAGCAAACAGATCAGAAAGCAAGGGCAAAGGGTATTGGAATTTGACCGTTATCTTATTCAAGAGGCGATAATCAATACAGGGTCTCAAGGAGCCATCTTTTTTGGCAACAAAAAAAAAACCTGCTCCCAATGGTGAAGAAGATGGCCGAATATGCCCCTTCTCCAAGGACTCCTTAACATAGCTCCGCATGGCGGTATGTTCTGGCACAGACAGGTTGAAAAGTCAGCCCTTAGGGAACTTACAGCCTGGAATCAAGTCAATAGCACAATCACAGTCCCTATGCGGTGGAAGGGAACTGGACTTGGGCTCATTGAATACATCCTGGAAATCTGACAAAAACTCAGGAATTTCAGAAGAGGGGGAGGAGGCAATTGACATCAAAGGAACGTCACCATGAACCCCCTGACAACCCCAACTAGTCACAGACATAGATTTCCAATCTAATACCGGATTATGCACCTGTAACCATGGGAAACCCAGCACAATAGCATCATGCAAATTATGCAACACCAGAAAATGACATTCTTCCTGATGGGCTGGCGCCATGCACATGGTCAGCTGTGTCCAAAACTGAGGTTAATTTTTAGCCAACGGTGTAGCATCAATGCCCCTCAAAGGAATAGGACTCTGCAAAGGCTGCAAGGGGAAACCACAACGTCTGGCAAATTCTAAGTCCATTAAGTTTAGAGCGGCGCCTGAATCCACAAATGCCATGACAGAAAATGACGATAATGAGCAGATCAGGGTCACAGATAACAGAAATTTAGGTTGTACAGTACTGATGGTAACAGAACTAGCGATTCTCTTGGTACGCTTAGGGCAATCAGAAATAACATGAGCAGAATCGCCGCAGTGAAAACACAACCTATTCTGACGTCTGAATCCTTGTCGTTCAGCTCTAGACACAATCGTATCACACTGCATAGGCTCAGGACTCCGCTCGGAAGACAATGCCATAGTGTGCACAACTCTGTGCTCGCACAAGCGCCGATCAATCTGAATGGCCAGAGACATAGAATCACTCAGACCAGCAGGCGTGGGGAACCCCACCATAACATCTTTAACGGATTCAGAAAGACCCTTTCTGAAAATTGACGCCAAGGCATCCTTATTCCATTTAGTCTGTACAGACCATTTTCTAAACTTCTGGCAATATGATTCTGCCGCTTCTTGACCCTGACACAGGGCCAACAAGGTCTTCTCAGCATGATCCACTGAATTAGGTTCATCATACAATAACCCAAGCGCCTGAAAAAAGGTGTCTACATTAAGCAACGCCGGATTCCCAGGTTCCAGGGCAAATGCCCAATCCTGGGGGGTCACCACGCAGCAGAGATATAACAATTTTAACCTGCTGGATTGGATCACCAGAGGAACGGGGTTTCAGAGCAAAAAAACAGTTTACAGTTATTTTTAAAGCTCAGAAATTTGGACCTGTCCCCAAAAAACAAATCAGGAGTTGGAATTCTAGGCTCTAAAACCGGAGTCTGAACGATATAATCGGAAATACCCTGTACTCTAGCAGCAAGTTGATCCACATGAGAAGCCAATTCCTGAACATCCATACCAGCGCCGAACTCCTGAGCCACCCAGAGGTAAAGAGGGAAGAAAAAAAAAACACAACAGACTACAGAAAAAAAAATGGCTCAGCACTTTCCTTCCCTTCTTCTGAGATGCGGTTAACTCATTGTTGGCCAGTTGTACTGTTATGATCTGGTGGATTAAGAGCAGCATGAGACGTACTCTGGAGAAGGTGGTACCTGTACTGACCGCAGACCCTGAACTTAATACCGCAACTAGAAGTAGCCGTGGAATGTACCTAACACTCCCTGGACATCTCGACACAGCCGGAGGACTAATTACCCCTAGAGATAGAAAATGGAAAACTATCTTGCCTCAGAGAAAATCCTGAAAGGATAGACAGCCCCCCACAAATATTGACTGTGAGAGGAGAGGGAAAAACATACACAGACTGAAATCAGAATTTAGCAAAGGAGGCCACTTCTAGCTAAATAGAAAGGATAGGACAGAGTACTATGCGGTCAGTATTAAAACACTAGAAAATATCCACCACAGAAAATACAAAATCTCCACAGCTAACTAAAGATATGGAGGGTATATCTGCATCTCCAGAGATACCAGCTTGGCTAAACAAATCCTTATACAGACCAAGCTGGACAAGACAAAAACATGAAAAAGAACTGAACAATAAGGCCACAGCATGTGGACAGCAAATATCAAGGCCAGAACTTATCATTGTTGAAATGAACAGCAAAGCAGGAGAGACCAGGAAAGGATGTGAATCCTCCAGGAACAATGGACAACTGGCACTGACTAAAGGGTCAAACAAGACTAAATAGCCCAGTCAGAATTGCAAAAAGTGAACACACCTGACAAATGCTGCGACTCAGAGACAGCAGCGCTACCACTTACAACCACCAGAGGGAGCCCAAGAGCAGAATTCACAACAGGCATTACTGTTTGGGCGCATGGCAGAGCTTGGAAGGGAAGGAGCGCCATTTGGAATGCAGACTTGGATTGGTCTGCAGGTGTCACGTTGCATTTGCGGAGCCCCTGATGTACCCAAACAGTACAAACCCCCCACAAGTGACCCCATATTGGAAACTAGACCTCCCAATGAACTTATCTAGATGTGTTGTGAGAACTTTGAACCCCCAAGTGTTTCACTACAGTTTACAACGCAGAGCCGTGAAAATAAAAAATCCTTTTTTTCCCACAAAAATGATTTTTAGCCCCCCAAATTTTTATTTTCCCAAGGATAAGAAGAAAGCTTGGACCCCAAAAGTTGTTGTCCAATTTGTCCCGAGTACGGTGATACCCCATATGTTGGGGTAAACCCCTGTTTGGGCGCACAGGAGAGCTCGGAAGTGAAGGAGCACTGTTTTACTTTTTCAATGCAGAATTGGCTGGAATTGAGATCGGACGCCATGTCCCGTTTGGAGAGCCCCTGATGTGCCTGAACAGTGGAAACTCCCCAATTCTACCTGAAACCCTAATCCAAACACACCCCTAACCCTAATCCCAACTGTAACCCTAACCACACCCCTAACCCTGACACACCACTAATTCTAATCCCAACCGTAAGTGTAATCCACACCCTAACCCTAACTTTAGCCCCAACCCTAACCCTAACTTTAGCTCCAACCCTAGCCCCAACCCTAACCCTAGCTCTAACCCTAACCCTAGCCCTAGCCCTAACCCTAGCCCCAACCCTAACCCTAACCCTAACCCTAGCCCTAACCCTAAGCCTAGCCCTAACCCTAATGGGAAAATGGAAACAAATACATTTTTTTTTATTTTATTATTTTTCCCTAACTAAGGTGGTGATGAAGGGGGGTTTGATTTACTTTTATAGCGTTTTTTATATCAGATTTTTATGACTGTCAGCTGTCACACACTAAAAGACGCTTTTTATAGCAAAAAAGTTTTTGCGTCTCCACATTTTGAGACTTATAATTTTTCCATATTTTGGTCCACAGAGTCATGTGAGGTCTTGTTTTTTGCGGGACGAGTTGACGTTTTTATTGGTAACATTTTCGGACACGTGACAGTTTTTGATCACTTTTTATTCCGATTTTTGTGAGGCAGAATGACCAAAAACCAGGAATTCATGAATTTCTTTTGGGGGAGGCGTTTATACCATTCCACATTTGGTAAAATTGATAAAGCAGTTTTATTCGTCCGGTCAGTACGATTACAGCAATATCTCATTTATATCATTTTTTTATGTTTTGGCACTTTTATACGATAAAAACAATTTTATGGATAAAATAATTATTTTGGCATCGCTTTATTCTGAGGACCATAACTTTTTTATTTTTTCGCTCATGATGCTATATGGCAGCTCGTTTTTTGTGGGACAAGATGACGTTTTCAGTGGTATTATGCTTATTTAAATCCGTTTTATTGATTGCGTGTTATTCCACCTTTTGTTCGGCGGTATGATAATAAAGCGTTGTTTTTTGGCTCGTTTTTTTTTTCTTACGGTGTTCTCTGAAAGGGTTAACTAGTGGGACAGTTTTATAGGTTGGGTCGTTACGGACTCGGCGATACTAAATATGTGTACTTTTATTGTTTTTGTGTTTTTTTTAGATAAAGAAATGTATTTATGGGAAAAATATTTTTTTTCTTCTTTATTTAGGAATTTTTTTTTTTTTTTTAACACATGTGGAAATTTTTTTTTTAACTTTTTTACTTTGTCCCAGGGGGGGACATCACAGATCGCCGATCTGACAGTTTGCACAGCACTCTGCCAGATTTGCGATCTTACATACAGCCGTGCAGGCTTACCAGCGCCTGCACGGCACCCGGAAGTAGTCCCTGCAGGACACGGATGCAGCCCCGCGGCCATTTTGGATCCGGGGACTGCAGGGAGGAGACGCTCGGTACAAGGTGAGTACATCGCCTTGTACAGATCGCCTCAGGGAAGCACGCAGGGAGCCCCCTCCCTGCGCGATGCTTCCCTGTACCGCCGGTACACTGTTATCATGTTTGATTGCAGTGTGCCGGGGGTTATTGTGCCGGGGGCAGTCCGTGACCACTCCTGTCACATAGTGCCGGATGTCAGCTGCGATAGGCAGCTGACACGCGGCCGCGATCGGCCGCGCTCCCCCCTTGAGCGGGGCCCATCGCTATGACGTACTATGTCTGTGGGAATTAAGGCCCACCCCACCTCGACGGGATAGTATGTCATATGGAATTAAAGGGTTAAATCAATTTAATTTTATTATCTCGTACCGTCCAGGTTCTCGTAATGGGAAGGCTGATGCTTTATCCAAATCCATGCTGCGAGTTCCGTACCTGGAGCCCCGTCCAAGACCATTCTATCTGATGCCAATTTCATCGGAGTTATCCACGATCAGGACTTGTGGAAGGAGTGCAGGGAGGCCTATGACGGTGATGTATTTCTGGCCAACCCACCTGTGGATATTAATCTTGTCTTTAAGGGTGGCATGTGGTTCAGAGATTGACGTATCTACATCCCTGAGGTCATTGGTCTGCAGATCCTCAAGATGGTACATGACTCTAAGGGTACTGTCACACAGTCACATTTTGATCGCTACGACCGTACGATCCGTGACGTTCCAGCGATATCCATACGATATCGCAGTGTCTGACACGCAGCAGCGATCAGGGATCCTGCTGAGAATCGTACGTCGTAGCAGATCGTATGGAACTTTCTTTCGTCGCTGGATCTCCCGCTGACATCGCTGGATCGTTGTGTGTGACAGCGATCCAGCGATGTTTTCGCTTGTAACCAGGGTAAATATCGGGTAACTAAGCGCAGGGCCGCGCTTAGTAACCCGATGTTTACCGTGGTTACCAGCGTAAAAGTAAAAAAAAAAAAAAACAGTAGATACTCACATTCCGGTGTCTGTCCCCTGGCGTCTCAGCTTCTCTGCACTGTGAGCGCCGGCAAGCCGGAAAGCGAGCACAGCGGTGACGTCTGACGTCACCGCTGTGCTTTCCGGCTCTGCTGCTTACACAGTGCAGAGAAGCAGAACGCCGGGGGACAGACACCAGAATGTGAGTATGTACTGTTTGGTTTTTTTTACTTTTACGCTGGTAACCACGGTAAACATCGGGTTACTAAGCGCGGCCCTGCGCTTAGTAACCCGATGTTTACCCTGGTTACCCGGGGACTTCGGCATCGCTCCAGCGCCGTGATTGCAACGTGTGACCGCAGTCTACGATGCTGGAGCGATACTCATACGACGCTGCGACGTCACGGATCGTGCCGTCGTAGCGTCCAAAGTGTGACTGTGTGACAGTACCCTAAGTTGGCTGGTCACAGGGGGGTACAGAAGACACAAGAGTTCCTGAGCCAATTCTTCTGGTGGTCAACTTGCCTGAAGGATACCAAGGACTATGTTCTCTCTTGCAAGGTATGTGCTTGTTACAAGACTCCTCATGTGGCACCTATGGGTCTACAACAATTACCTTTTCCGTCCTGCCCTTGGGGGTCTATATCAATGGACTTTATTGTGGAGCTGCCTACATCGGGGGGCATGAATACAAGCATGGTGGTAGTTGATCGCCTGACTAAAGCTGCTAATTTTGTTCCGTGCACCGGCCTCCCCTCAGCTAAAGATACAGTGAACTTGGTTATACAGAATGTCTTTTGGTTGCATGGGGTTCCGGATGAGATCATCTCTGACCGTGGAGTGCAGTTCACTTCAAGATTCTGGAAGGGGTTTTGCTCTGCACTCAATATTAATGTCTGTTTCTCTTCCGCTTACCATCCCCAGACAAATGGTCAGAGTGAGTGGACCAACCAGACACTGGAACAATATCTAAGATGCTACGTCAGCCATCTCCAGGATGATTGGTTGGAGTTGCTGCCGTTAGCCGAATTTTCATATAACAATTCTCAGAGCGCCTCCACTAAATTTACACCTTTCTTTGCCAATCTGGGTTATCATCCATATATCTTACCTAGGTCTCCAAATTAATTCTCCGGTTTCGGCAGTGGAGGAAAGGCTGACTGCAATGAGGCAAAATCTGGAGGTTCTGAAGGAATCCCTGACCACAGCTCAAGAATGTTATAAGAGATCGGCTGATAGATTCCGTAAACCTGCACCCATGTTCAAGGTAGGAGATTACGTGTGGTTAGCAACTAAGAATCTGATGTTAAACGTTCCTTCACAAAAACGTGGACAGAAATTCATTGGCCCTTTCAAGATCAAGAAATTCCAGCCATACTAATATGAAGAAAGACTGCACCTTTATCTCTCAACATCACCAGCAATGCATATATGGCAGCACCCAATGACAGAGGCAGAGGTCACAGCAAAGGGTCAAGACATTGGTATAACAGTATCCCTTTACCAAATGTTTTCTTATGCCATTAATAATTTTAAGACCTTGAATAAAAATTATCCAAAAAGCAATTTCCCACATAATTAAATGTTGCTTTCAGGTATGAATGTGCCAATGCCACCATGGGTATTTTTTTCTGGTAAGGTAGACCCTTTCAATTGTATTAAGTGAAAGCTACTTAGCAATGCTGTATTGACATAAATAAGAATATGTCTTTTAATAGTTTGGTAGAAATTGAATGTGAAACAAACTGATATTATTCCAAGGATCACAGCCTATTGCATATGGTTTAATAGGCACACATTGTATTTCAGCTATGCCATTTCACAAGAACATAGATATTTCATACAGAAATTCGGCTACCTTGCATCCATTAATTTTAGTGTTATAGATATAATACATTATTCAGACCTACATTTTCTCCCATAATGGATTAATGATATACGGTAATGAGAACTACATTTGACTCTTCTATTTTAAATCAAATTAACAGTGTATCATATAAAATAAGAGGGTGAATGAAAGGATTAATTAATAAAGCAATTCAGGTGCATCATTTTGTAGTATGTCAGCAACTCTGGGATGAAAACTATTTACATTTTGCTAACAGTAGTGATCAAATATTGAAAGACTGCACAAACAGGATAATTATGTGTGCATTTTCTAAAATGTAGTAAAATCATGACAAAATTTAGCACATCCATTAGCAGTGGGTTAAACTGAGGACATACACATTTCATCTCTTGATTGTTTTGTTTTAGTAATATAAAACCTTTTAGATTCTTTGGTGCCTAGCAATGTGGATACAATGTAACAATGTGCAAAAAATTGCATAAATGTTGATATAAATTTTTTTTTAAAAAGACATAAAAGTGATAAGATAAGCCTGTCCAGTTCTTTTCCCGATAGGTATGAGATATCCATATAAAGTTTCCAATTGAAAAAAAAAAATACAGAGCTAGAAATGAGTGAATTGATTTGATGCAAATCAAAATCAAGTCAAATTCTGCGACATTTATGAATTTGAAAAATTTGCAATTTGATTTGAGAATCATCCAAAATATGTCCATTGACAATTTACATATTGGAAAAATGCTGACATGACCTCAGACACAAACCTTTCACATTATGCTTTGAAGATGCCACATGACAATGCATAGCACTGCAAATAATGATCAATTATCAAATCTTGTATTAAAGTCTAGACATTGAATGCCGGAGTCATATTAGGGTGATTTAGAACAGTGAAAATATATCAGAATTCACAGCTCAACAATAAATGAGTTCTACAACCACAACAGTGAAGAAGATGAATGCAGTTGTCTATGAATAATGCAGAGAATCAATTGATTAAGTGAAAGAGAGATAACAGAGGTGCTAGCTGCAGCAAAGCCAGACTTGCTATAACTGATTATTATTGATATTCTGTAGCTTTCATATGTCCTGTGTGACAAAGTCACTGGCAGGATGGTAGAAGGAAGATATGTGTCACTACGATTAACAGCATCAGTGATACGAAACCAGAGCATTTTTCTCCAGCACACTACGTGTTGTGAGGGTTAAGTTGCATAAAAGGGCTAGTTTTATGTGGACCTTCATAGAGCGGGCGGGAGAAGGTCCACTTTATCTCCCTTGACAGACCTGCCAGGACCTGCATGAGGCCATGTCATGTGATCAATCACATGATGGGAAAATCACAGACTTAGGTTGAAATAACTGAGCTCTTCTCTGGGTTCAGCTAACCTGGAGAGAGGAGTCTCCAGAGGCTGTGTGGCTCATCGAGCACAGACTGAACAGGTGCTGTTCCAGAGCGGGGTGCCTCCTGCAACATAAGGACTGTGTTGCAGCATTTTTGTTTTCCTATTGTTGTTTTGTTCCTGTTTTAGCCAGAAAGGCAGAGTTTTTGTTCCCATTGGTGGGTTTATGCTGCCTGACAATAAACCAACAAGGACTTAAAGTTCCCCATTTTCCTACCTCTCTGTGCCACCATGTGAGTAAACTACCACACCTATTATATTTGAATTACAGAAAAAAACATTTTTTTCAATAGCTTATAATACACTATACACTAGAAAGCAAGCACAAAGCAGCACATTTTATTTTTTCAGAAAAAAATCTGAAATTAATGTTCAGAGACAGTGTACTTGCTGGTCAAGTGACTATACAGAATGCACTTCTTGTGCAATTTTTTTTTGTAAAGTGTAACTTGTGTTTTTTATAAAAAAAACTTTTAAAAAATCTTCAAAATCCAGACATTTAACTGGAACTATCTACCTGACAAAGTGTATGTGTTGCAAACATGTTTTTTGCATTTATGTTTTACTAGTCAAGCTCTACATTTTACTTGTTAAATTTTGCCACACAAAAACTGCCCTTTTGCAGTTACTTCCTCTTTGATGTGTACCTAACAAGCATTTCTTATTATCAATTATCAATCAATCATATCTTTGGGAATGAAGCTGAATTTTCTTAAAAAAAAAAGAGGAAAAATGTTTTAAAAAAATTAACTATAGACATATATTTTTGTACACATATTGTTAGGCTCATTTAGTGAGGTCTACATATGAATAGATATGAGAGAATATGTTTGGAAGACAATTGCCAAATATAAATTTAGCATGAATATGGCAAGTTCGGATTTGTGATCTGAAACACAAGCAAATTTTCATAAAATCAGGAAAAATCTGTAACATTTGATATTAAGTGCAGGAAAATATTTGTGTTGCTACTAAAGTAATTTTAGCACTTTGGCTAGGATAATGGTAGTGTATGATGATTGAGGGTCACGGGTTTGATGAGGGAAAAGTGAGCGAGGGAAGAGTGAGCGACATGCTTGATCACAGGAGCGACATGCTTGTAATTTTTTTTTCTAACATTATGCATGCACATTGCGGCTAGCCAATCAGGGTGCAGGAAACATCCACAAAGTCCAGACACAATGGCTTATGCCATTGACTGCTGAAATCATATATCCCTCTCTATTTAAGTAGTGGATATCTTGCTTTGGTGCCATTTTGTCAGTATAACAGTGCAGAGAGTCTGCTCCTGATGCTAGTGGGTGCTGATAGATTTTAGCTAGTTAGATATGTGGTTGTTTCTAAATCAGATAGTTTAGATAGTTAGTGTCCTGTGTGGCTGTGAAATCAACCTTCCAGCAGATTTTTTTTCTTGTACTATTAGTGAGATCCACAGACAAAGACAGCAGGGCACATTTCATAAAAGTATGTTGTGCGCTGCTTTCATTGTGCTCCATGCACGAGTAGACATTTCAAAATCTATTTTTTTCAGTTGGTAAACGTGATTCAGCAAGGTATATGTCACCTTGTCATTTAGTGGTGGTGGAATTCATCTACACTCCCTGACAGAAGTTATGTCTCTTATCCATGTTATGTAAATAAAAGCTTATAACCTGACGTTAAATTCATCCATTAGTTGTATAAATTATTCTTTTGAAAGCTGAAACCCTCTGAAATGTGGTTTAAGTAAATAAATTGGCATCAATGCAGAAATATTGATCAGTTAATGGACACAGAATGGTAAGATTTTGGCAAGACAAAAGTTTTGTCGCCTGGTCATATAATGCACCTAATCCTAATTTACATCCTCGCCCTTGTGCTCACTAAATGATTGGTTAATTAGTGTGTGTGCATAAAAATAAACCAAGCACATCGAACCTTCACTTGAACTGCAACTTGAGCTCTGACAAAATGCCAAAAATCCACCCTGTGACCAAAGCCTGGATTACCAAGAGGCTGAAGACAGATCCACTGCAGAGGTGGCTGGCACCCTTATTGTGTATCAGCATCAATTACAAAGAATTATAAAAAGATTTGAAGAGACTGGAGATGTGTTTGACAAGCCCAGGTCCGGCAGACCCCGCAATACAACTGTGCAGCGCCCCAGAGTCCTGGTCATTGCAGTAATGTCGCTCTTCCACCAGGGGGAGTGATATTACATCTGATGGTACTAAAGGAGTTCACCTTGCCAGGTATCACAAATCACACACCACACTTCACACTCCAGTCCACCAGGGGGAGCCTTGCTTCTATCTATTAGGGCACTCCTCACACACGGGTAAAACTGGTGGGTTGGATAGGAAGTCAGGCAGAAGCTACCTGGGTTTGACCCAGAGAGCACCTGTCAGGCAGACAGGGGGAAAGGAGGAACATCTGAGCTGCAGACAGAGGGTCCCTGTCAGGGGTGGGATCCTGACAGAGGCCAAGCACGAGATAGAACGTTACAGAGCTGCACCTGCACCCATTGTGGCAGTATCCTAAGAAAAGACAAGAAGAGAAGTGTATTGTGGAGAGTGAGAAACGAAGTCACAGCACAAGGAGATAATACCAGGAGGAGTTCTGCCCCAAGATCAGCAGCCTCCTTCTGAGGAGCATAGCCGGTGGCCGGAACACCGAGGGAGTAATAGGCTCTATGCATTACTTCAGAGACCGTCATACGGGTTGTCCTATCCATACCATCTGGGGGACAGAGAGATAGAAGATCAGAAACATCCACAAAAATTGTGAGGACTATCCCGTGGTGCTCAGCAGGGAGGTACTACAACACACAAGTGCTAGTAGGAAGGCTACTGATTTCCACCTGGATAAGGGAAGTCTGGATGTACCTTAGGACCGGCCGGATTCTGCCTTCCCTGTGAACGGTACTCTGGACTGCGGACGCTGAAGTCTTCAGTAAAACGTAAAGAGACTGCAACCTTTGTGTCCTCATTATTTACGCACCCTACACTATCACCATCTACACATCTAGGAAGCCCTGGGGACATATTTCTCCTGTGGGAATGTATACCATCTAGCTGCCATTCCATCACCCCAGCGGACCCCTACCAGCATCGGTCACGAACACCAGACAAACTACACCTTAATTGGACGCCCCTCAGGAGGGCCACGGACTAGGTCAGGCCACCGTGACATCCCCAGAACCGAGAGAAAGATAGACCCAGTACCAAGTACCCCATTGCCCCACACGTGGGGGCGCTCCAACTGCTCAGGAGGAACATTTGTTGGTTAGAAAATCCAAAGCAAGCCCCTCTTCCACTGCAGCAGAGATCCATAGGCCTGGTCACATCAAGTCCCTGTGTCAACTAGAACAGTTTGTAGGATTCTGCCTCAAAATGGCCTCCATGGTTGAATCAGAGCCCAGATGCCAGCACTAAATAAAAGGCAAAGTCCCACATCCTGCTAAACAGATGGATGCTGGAAAAGTGGCAGAAGTTTGATTTCTCTGTTGAATCTTCAGTAGAATTACACCACAGCTGCAACAAATACTGCAGGAGACCTACTGGAGCCCATATGGATCCAAAATACACCCAGAAAACAGTTACATTTGATGGTGGAAAGATCATTGTCTGGGGTTACATTCAGTAAGGGGGTGTGCAAAACATTTGCAAGGTGGAAGGCAATATCAATAGCCTAAAATATCAAGAAGTATTAGCTACCTCTTATATTCCAAATCATAAAAAGGGTCAAATTCTGCAGCAGAATGCTGATCCATCTCATACATCCATCTCTACAACAAAGTTCCTCCAGGCAAATTAGATCAAGGTGCTCAAGGGCTAGCCAGCCCAGTCACCAGACATGAACATCATTGAGCATGTTTGAAGTAGGATGAAAGAGGAAGCTTGGAAGACAAAACCAAAGAATCTAGATGAACTCTGGGAGGCTTGTAAGACTGCATTATTTGCTATTCCTGATGACTTCATTAATAAATTGTATGAATCATTGTTGAACCGCATGGATGCAGTCCTTCAAGCTCATGGAAGTCATACAAAATATTAAATATGACTCTAACAGCACCACAACTTAATTCACCAATGTTATGCAACATATATGTGTATTTTAAGTTAATTATTTATTTGAATATCACATTACTTTCTGTGGGCGACAAAACTTTTGTCTTGCCAAAATCTGACCATTCTGTGTCCATTAACTGATCAATATTTCTGCATTGATGCCAACTTATTTTCTTAACCTAAACTACTTTTCAGAGGGTTTCAGCTTTCAAAAGAATAATTTATACAACCAATGGATGAATTTAATGTCAATTTATAAGCCTTTATTTACATAACATGGATAAGCGACATAACTTCTGTCAGGGAGTGTATGTACAGAGCTGGTGCAGAGTAAAAAAAAAAAAAAATTCTGTTACAATTCTGATACAGCATGCCATATCCCACCTTTTCAGTTTATGTAGGTGAAATTTATCTGTGTGCAGAGTAAAAAACCCAATTTTTTTCTGTTACAAACATGATACAGCATGTCATATCCCATGCTCTCATTTTGTGGCGGTGAAACTCATTTGTGTGCAGTGCTGTTGCAGAGTTAAAAAAAACTATTTTTTCTGTTGCTAAACATGCTACAGCACTCCATACCCATGAAATTAATAGTTTTTGCAGAGCTGTTACAGAATCAAAAAACTATTTTTTTCTGTTACAAATGTGATACAGCACGCCATGCCCCACCACATCATTTAGTAGCGATGAATTTCACATGCGCGTAGAGTGAAAAAAAAACATTTTTTCTGTGACACATCAGGCTAGATCTGAGTTTGAAATTGTTTTGGAGCATATATTATTTGTTATACAGGCCTCAACCACGCTGAAAAAATATTTCTTCTGTTACTATGGTGATGCAGTAGGGGAGATCTCACTTTAAAATTGTTTGGAGCATATCTTTTATGTTATAAAGGCCTCAGCTGCATGAAGAAAAATAATTTCATCTGTTACTAACATGACACAGTAGGGGGGATCTCAGTTTGAAATTGTTTGGAGCATATCTTCTATGTTATACAGGCCTCATCCACACATAAAAAAAACTTTCTTTGTTAATGTGATACAGTAGGAGATATCTTAGTTTGAAATAGTTTGGAGCATATGTTTTATGTAATACATGCCTCATCCACACAAAAATACTTTCTGTTCTTACTAACATGATACAGTAGGGGAGATCTCAGTTTGAAATTGTTTTGAGCATATGTTCTTTGTTATACAGGCCTCACTCACACTGAAAAAAAATATTTCTTCTTTTACTATAGTGGTACAGTAGGAGAGATCTCGACTTAAAATTGAGAATACAGTATGTATGTTATATATATACAGTACAGATCAAAAGTTCAGACACACCTTCTCATTTAAAGATCTTTCTGTATTTTCATGTCTATGAAAATTATAAATTCACACTGAAGGAATCAAAACTATGAATTAACACATGTGGAATTATATACAGTACTTAACAAAAAAGTGTGAAACAGCTGAAAATATGTCTTATATTCTAGGTTCTTCAAAGTAGCCACCTTTTTCTTTGATGACTGCTTTGCACACTCTTGGCATTCTCTTGTTGAGCTTCAAGAAGTAGTCACCGGAAATGGTTTTCACTTCACAGGTGTGCCCTGTCAAGTTTAATAAGTGGGAATTCTTGCCTTATAAATAGGGTTGGGACTATCAGTTGTGTTGAGCAGAAGTCTGGTGGATACACAGCTGATAGTCCTACTGAATAGACTGTTAGCATTTGTATTATGGCAAGAAAAAAGCAGCTAAGTAAAGAAAAATGAGTGGCCATCATTAGTACTTTAAGAAATGAAAGTCAGTCAGTCCGAAAAATTGGGAAACTTTGAAAATGTCCCCACGTGCAGTTGTAAAAACCATCAAGTGCTACAAATAAACTGGCTCACATGAGGCCGCCCCAGGAAAGGAAGACCAAGAGTCACCTCTGCTTCTGAGGAAAAGTTTATCGAGTCACCAGCCTCAGAAATCGCAGGTTAACAGCAGCTCAGATTAGAGACCAGGTCAATGCCACACAGAGTTCTAGCAGCAGACACATCTCTACAAAAACTGTTAAGAGAAGACTTTGTGCAGCAGGCCTTCATGGTAAAATAGCTGCTAAGGACAGGCAACTAGCAGAAGAGACTTGTTTGGGCTAAAGAACACATGGTATGGACATTAGACCAGTGGAAATTTGTGCTTTGGTCTGATGAGTCTAAAATTGAGATCTTTGGTTTTAACCACCGTGTCTTTGTGCGATGCAGAAAAGGTGAACAGATAGACTCTACATGCCTGGTTCCCACAGTGAAGCATGGAGGAGGTGTGATGGTGTGGGGGTGCTTTGCTTTGTTTAGGATTTATTCAAAATTGAAGGCATACTGAATCAGCATGGTTACCACAGCATCTTACAGCTGCATGATATGCCATCCGGTTTGCGTTTAATTGGACCATCATTTATTTTTCAACAGGACAATGACCCCAAACACACCTACAGGCTGTGTAAGGGCTATTTGACCAAGAAGGAGAGTGATGGGGTGCTACGCCAGATGACCTGGCCTCTACAGTCACCAGACCTGAACCAAATCGAGATGGTTTGGGGTGAGCTGGACCGCAGAGTGAAGGCAAAAGGGCCAACAAGTGCTAAGCATCTCTGGGAACTCCTTCAAGATTGTTGGAAGACCATTTCCGATGACTACCTCTTGAAGCTCATCAAGAGAATGCCAAGAGTGTGCAAAGCAGTCATCAAAGCAAAAGGTGGCTACTTTGAAGAACCTAGAATATAAGACATATTTTCAGTTGTTTCACACTTTTTTGTTAAGTATATAATTCCACATGTGTTAATTCATAGTTTTGATGCCTTCAGTGTGAATTTACAATTTTCATAGTCATGAAAATACAGAAAAATCTTTAAATGAGAAGGTGTGTCCAAACTTTTGGTCTGCACTGTATGTGTATGTTATACAGATCTCATCCACGCTAAAAAATACTTTCTTCTGTTACTAACGTGATACAGTAGGGGACATCTCACTTGCTTGGAGCATAGCTCCTATGTCATGCAGGCCTCATCCACACTAAAAAAATACTTTCTTCTGTTACTGACATTCTACAGTAGGAGAGATCTCAGTTTGAAATTGTTTGAAGCATCTAGTCTATGTTATACAGGCATCATCCACAAAAAAAATCTTCTGTTACTAACTTCATACGGTAAGGAAGATCTCATAATGAAATTGTTTGGAGAATATAATCTTTGGCATACAGGCCTAATTCACACTCAAACAATTATTTCTTCTGTTACTAAAGTTAAATAGTAGAGGAGATCTCAGTTTGAAACTGGAGAATTTAGTCTATGTTATACAGGCTTCATGCACACCAAAAAAAAAAAGTCTTCTGTTACAAATGTTTTACAGTAAAGGAGATATCAGTTCAAAATAGTTTGGAGCATTTTGTCTGTTATACAGGCCTCATCCACACGCATAAAAAATTTCTTTTGTTACTACTGTCATACAGTAGTGGAGGTCTCACTTTGAAATGTTTTGGAGCATTTTGTCAGGATTCAAACCCAGCAGCTACTGTGCACAAAACAGCAGATTTTCCCCCTGAGCTATTCAGCTCGCTGACAGCTCTGTGCTAACCCAAATACTTGTGCCTATGTTGTTTCTGATGGTCTTCACCCTGAGTTCATGTTGGTCACCACCGTGTGTTTGTGATTGGCTAAATCCTGATTGAACACCCTATTTAAACCTGGCATAGCACTTCCTTCCTTGTGAGATTATTGAGCTACCAGCCTGTAATCAAGCTTCTTTTCACCTGCTGCTCATCCTCAAGATACTACATTGCTGTTCCTGTGTACTGACTTCTGGCTATTCCAGACTATGCTACTTGCCACTGCTGCCACTAGTGGTTGCAATACCTCTTCTCCAAACTAGGTCAGTCCATATCAGAATAATCTTGCACACAAAATGCAGTTTGTTGCTGCATAACTGAGGCAGCAAGTTGCTGAAATTTAGAATTTTGGTGCCACACACCAAGAAACATTTTCTTGACTCAGCAGAAGGAAATCATCGAGTATCAGAGTCAACTTCGGAATTTGCGCAACTCTGACGCAGAGTCAAACGCACGCATGCTGCTGCCTGCAAAATTCAGTGGGGATCGTTATCACTACAGTGGATTCCTAAATCAATGCCGTATCTATTTCAAGATGCAATATTCTCCGTTTACCAGGGATAGAAACAAGGCTTTTCCATCATTAATCTCCTGAACGATGAGGCTCTTGCATGGGCCTCACTTTATGTGGACAAGAACTCTGACCTCCTAAACTAGTTAGTGTAATGAATGGAAACGGAGGCACAGTTGGTGATGTTCACATTCGCTTATTGAAATATTCAGGAAACCACAGGACCAATGCCCAGGGGGCTCCGAAGGGGGCTGTAACTAAGCAAACACCGGACCCCCATACTAAGACCCTTCAAACAGGGCTGGAATGGAACATTCAGGGGACACAAGGTGCTACCTCCAGTTAGACCCTGGGAACATGGAAGCTGACTCGGCCAGACTGGCGGGTAGGCAGGTTCTGCAAGTATGACAGTTTTCACACAGAGAAGCAAGTGGAGCAGACATAGTTCCAGAAGGTGTGGGAAGGCCTGGTAGGTACTCTGAGGAATCAAACCAGTGTTATCGAGGTGCAAGCAGAGCATTACACAGGCACTGGGAACCTGAGAACTAGCAACAGGAAACACATGTTGCTCAGGCACCTCCCTAAGGGCAGAGGTGCCTGAAATAATACGAGACACTCAGCCATTGGCTGAAACATATTTTTGAAAGTGGTGTGCTGTCTCTTTAAAAGACCGGGAGTGCACCGGACCTTAGTGGTGTGCTAGAGGACCTGCAGGACACGGGCAGTGTCCCAAAAGCAGGAGCAGGCTGTACGGGACATAGGAAGTGAGCCCCAGGAGACTGGCATCCCCGCAAGGCACCACGCCAAAGTGGCAGCCTCTGGGAAAGGGATGAGGGTGCTACAGTACCTCCCTTGACACCACCTCTTTTTCAAGCCTGCAGGAAATCTTCCAGTAGAAGAGGGGCCCGAATGTTTTCTTTGGGCTCCCACGACCTCTCCTCAGGCCCAAAGCCCTCCCAATCCACCAAAAAAAGTGTCTTTCCCCTTAACCTCTTTGTGGCCAAAATATTTTCTACTTCAAATACATCCTCCTTACTGACAGGATCAGGAGTGCTACCCGGGTGCTTAAAAAAAGAGCTTAAGATTACCGGTTTGAGAAGGGAAACATGAAAAGAGTTAGGCACATGAAAAGAGTTAGAGCACATGAAAAGAAGCAGGCAATTTCAACTTATAAGAGACAGCATTAATTTGCTTTAAGACCTCAATGGTACCAATGATGCGAGGTCCCAATTTGTAGGAAGGCATCTTCAGATGGATGTACTTGGAGGAGAGCCAGACTTTATCCCAAGACTGAAAGGTAGGAGCAGTCTTGGTGTCTATCCACACTTTAGAAAAATTTTCTGTAACGGTGTCAGGGGCTGGAATGCCCAAAGACCCAGAGATAGGAAGAGGGATAACGGGTTGGAGTCCAAACACAATCTGGAAAGGAGACTTATTAGAAGACTCACTTACATGGTTGTTATAGGAGAACTCCACCCACGGTAGTAACTTGACCCAGTCGATGGGATGCACGCTGATGAAGTGACGCAGGAACCCGGACACAATCTGATAGATCCTTTCCACCTGACCATTGGAGTGAGGATGATAAGCAGAAGAGAAGTCCAGCTCCACATACATTGTTTTACAGATTTTTATTTTATTCCAACTAAAGTGATTCCTACCTCTTAACAAGCCATAAAATTAGTGGTCAAAGAGATATTTTGTCCCTTAACCCCTTAACCCCGGGAGCTTTTTTCGGTTTTCCATTTTTGTTTTTCACTCCCCTCCTTCCCAGAGTCATAACTTTTTTATCTTAACATCAATATAACAATGTGAAGCTTATTTTTTGCGGGACAATTTGTATACTAGAAAATGGGGGAAAAAATCCAAGTGCGGTGAAATTGCAAAAACACTGCAATCCTACACTTGTTTTTTGCTTGGCTTTTTAGCTAGGTTCACAAAATGATAAAATTGACCTCCCATTATGATTCTCCAGGTTATTATGAGTTTGCAGACACTATACATGTCTACAGTAGGTTTTTTTTTATTTAAGTGGTGAAAACAAAATTCCAAACTTTGCTAAAAAAAAAATTGTGCAAATTTCCGATACCCGCAGCGTCTCCATTTTTCATGATCTGGGCTTGAGTGAGGGCTTATTTTTTTGCGTGCCGAGCTGCCATTTGTTATACCATTTTGGTGCAGATAAGATCTTTTGATCGCCCATTATTGCATTTTAATTCAATGTTGTGACCACCAAAAAAATGTAATTCTGGAGTTTTTAACTTTTTTTTATCGCTACGCCATGTAGCGATCAGGTTAATCCTTTTTTTATTGATAGATCAGGCGATTCTGAATGCGGCGATACCAAATATGAGTAGGTTTATTTTTTTTTTTATTGTTTTATTTTGAATATTTTGTTATTTTTATCATATTTTTTTTAACCCCTTTCTGACATCTGACGTACTATCCCGTCGAGGTGGGGTGGGCCCATATGACCACCGACGGGATAGTACTTCATACGTGATCGGCTGCGCTCACGGGGGGAGCGCGGCCGATCGCGTCCGGGTGTCAGCTGCATATTGCAGCTGACATCCGGCACTATGTGCCAGGAGCGGTCACGGACCGCCCCCGGCACATTAACCCCCAGCATGATCGCGGTGTACCGGCGGTATAGGGAAGCATCGAGCAGGGAGGGGGCTCCCTGCATGCTTCTCTGAGACCCAAGCAGCAACGCGATGTGATCGTGTTGCTCCGAGGGTCTCCTACCTCCCTCCTCGCCGCAGGTCCTGGATCCAAGATGGCCGCGGCATCCGGGTCCTGCAGGGAGGGAGGTAGCTTACCGAGTGCCTGCTCAGAGCAGGCGCTGGTAAGCCTGCAGCCCTGCACAGCAGATCGCCGATCTGACAGAGTGCTGTGCACACTGTCAGATCACCGATCTGTAATGTCCCCCCCTGGGACAAAGTAAAAAAGTTAAAAAAAAAATTTCCACATGTGTAAAAAAAATAAATAAAAAATAAATTCCTAAATAAAGAAAAAAAAATATTATTCCCATAAATACATTTCTTTAAATAAAAAAAACAAAAACAATAAAAGTACACATATTTAGTATCGCCGCGTCCGTAACGACCCGACCTATAAAACTGTCCCACTAGTTAACCCCTTCAGTAAACACCGTGAGAAAAAAAAAAAAACGAGGCAAAAAACAACGCTTTATTACCATACCGCCGAACAAAAAGTGGAATAACACGCGATCAAAAAGACAGATATAAATAACCATGGTACCACTGGAAACGTCATCTTGTCCCGCAAAAAACGAGCTGCCATACAACATCATCAGCAAAAAAATAAAAAAGTTATAATCCTGAGAATAAAGCGATACCAAAATAATTATTTTTTTCTATAAAATAGCTTTTATCGTATAAAAGCGCCAAAACATAAAAAAATGATATAAATGAGGTATCGCTGTAATCGTACTGACCCGAGGAATAAAACTGCTTTATCAATTTTACCAAACGCGGAACGGTATAAACGCCCCCCCCAAAAGAAATTCATGAATAGCTGGTTTTTGATCATTCTGCCTCACAAAAATCGGAATAAAAAGCGATCAAAAAAGTAATGTGCCCGAAAATGTTACCAATAAAAACGTCAACTCGTCCCGCAAAAAACAAGACCCACATGACTCTGTGGACTCAAATATGGAAAAATTATAGCTTTCAAAATGTGGTAACGCAAAAAATATTTTTTGCAATAAAAAGCGTCTTTCAGTGTGTGACGGCTGCCAATCATAAAAATCCGCTAAATAACCCACTATAAAAGTAAATCAAACCCCCCTTCATCACCCCCTTACTTAGGGAAAAATAAAAAAATAAAAAAAATGTATTTATTTCCATTTTCCCATTAGGGTTAGGGTTAGAGTTAGGGCTAGGGTTACGGCTAGGGTTAGGTTAGGGCTAGGGTTAGGGCTAGGGTTATTGCTAGGGTTAGGCTTAGGGCTAGGGTTAGGGCTAGGTTATTGCTAGGGTTAGGGCTAGGGTTAGGGCTAGGGTTATTGCTAGTGTTATTGCTAGGGTTAGGGCTAGGGCTAGGGTTATTGCTAGGGTTAGGGCTAGGGTTAGGGCTAGGGTTAGGGCTAGGGTTAGGGCTAGGGTTAGGGCTAGGGTTAGGGCTAGGGTTAGGGCTAGGGTTATTGCTAGGGTTAGGGCTAGGGTTAGGGCTAGGGTTAGGGCTAGGGTTAAGGCTACAGTTAGGGTTGGGGCTAAAGTTAGGGTTAGGGTTTGGATTACATTTACGGTTGGGAATAGGGTTGGGATTAGGGTTAGGGGTGTTTCAGGGTTAATGTTGGGATTAGGGTAAGGGGTGTGTTTGGATTAGGGTTTCAGTTATAATCGGGGGGTTTCCACTGTTTAGGCACATCAGGGGCTCTCCAAACGGGACATGGCATCCCATCTCAATTCCAGTCAATTTTGCATTGAAAAGTCAAATGGTGCTCCTTCCCTTCCGAGCTCTGCCCTGCGCCCAAACAATGGTTTACAGCCACATATGGGGTATCGTTGTACTCAGGATAAATTGCACAACAACTTTTGTGGTCTAATTTCTTCTCTTACCCTTGGGAAAATAAAATAATGGGGGCGAAAAGATCATTTTTGTGAAAAAATATGATTTTTTATTTTTACGGCTCTGCATTATAAACTTCTGTGAAGCACTTGTTGGGTCAAAGTGCTCACCACACATCTAGATAAGTTCTTTAGGCGGTCTACTTTCCAAATTGGTGTCAGTTGTGGGGGGTTTCAATGTTTAGTCACATCAGGGGCTCTCCAAACGCAACATGGCGTCCCATGTCAATTCCAGTCAATTTTGCATTGAAAAGTCAAATGGCGCTCCTTTCCTTCCGATCTCTGCCATGCGCCCAAACAGTGGTTTACCCCCACATATGGGGTATCAGCGTACTCAGGACAAATTGTACAACAACTTTTGGGGTCCATTTTCTCCTGTTACCCTTGGTAAAATAAAACAAATTGGAGCTGAAATAAATTTTGTGTAAATAAAAATGAACATTTAACTTTTTTTCAAACATTCCAAAAATTCCTGTGAAACACCTGAAGGGTTAATACATTTCTTGAATGTGGTTTTGAGCACCTTGAGGGGTGCAGTTTTTAGAATGGTGTCACACTAGGGTATTTTCTGTCATATAGACCCCTCAAAATGACTTCAAATGAGATGTGGTCCCTGAAAAAAAATGGTGTTGTAAAAATGAGAAATTGCTGGTCAATTTTTAACCCTTATAACTCAATAACAAGAAAAAAATTGGTTCCAAAATTGTGCTGATGTAAAGTAGACATGTGGGAAATGTTACTTATTAAGTATTTTGCATGACATATGTCTGTGATTTAAGGGCATAAAAATTCAAAGTTGGAAAATTGCGAAGTTTTCGCCAAATATCCGTTTTTTTTACAAATAAACGCAAGTTATATCGAAGAAATTTTACCACTATCATGAAGTACAATATGTCACGAGAAAACAGTGTCAGAATCGCCAAGATCCGTTGAAGCGTTCCAGAGTTATAACCTCATAAAGGGACAGTGGTCAGAATTGTAAAAATTGGCCTAGTCATTAACGTGCAAACCACCCTTGGGGGTGAAGGGGTTAATTTACTTTTGCCATACTTCAATAGCCTCCATGGGAGGCTTGAAGCTGGCACAACTTGATTGCCTCTGCTACATAGAGGCGATGCTCAGATTACAGCATTGCTATGAGCGCCGACCACAGGGTGGCGCTCACAGCAATCTGGCATCAACAATCATAGAAGTCTGCAGGAGACCTCTGGTTGTCATGCCGATGCACCGATGACCCGATCACATGACGGGGGTTACTGGCGCTCACATATACGGCCAGATGGCCAGAAGCGCATGTTAGATGCCGTTGTCAGAGTTAATAGGAGCGGGCGGATCGCGATTCTGCCCACGCCTATTGCAGGCACATGGCAGCTGTTCATAACAGTACGTCCTCACCGCCGGGCGTTCTGCCATCGGACATACTATTCCATCTGATGGCAGAAAGGGGTTAAAGACCGCCGATGCTTCCTTTACATGTGGCAGTTAGGGGTATGTATTCCTCAGTGCCGCTTTTTAATGGTGCTGAGAAAAAGGTTATAGCACACCCCAGCGTCAGAAATTCTCCAGGGTCTCGGCTACCGGGGGTAGCCGAGACCCCGAAGAACATGATTCTGGTTGGTTTTTACCGACTCCTGTTTTGCTATCACCGTTATTCACAAAATAACCGTAACCACAAAAAAGTCTGATTTCCTATTTATTTCTCTCTCCTCTGATATAATCTAGAACATGGAAGTGCATTTGAACAGCAAGGTGGCTTGTTGTTGAAGGGAAATAGAGGAAAAAAGAAAAAAAAATCTTTAAATCTTCAGCATAGCGAGTGTGAGCGAGCTGAGTGTGACCTTAGCGTAAGTGTGGACGGCGGTAAGTGTGACTTGTGACTCAGTGACTTTGGAATCAGGGAGTTTCCAAGGGAGGAATTGCTGTTCCAAGTGTTAATTAATACTTTGTATTTATTTTTATTTAAAGTTTCTGTCTGGTGCAATCCCCATTAGGAAATGTGCTCCACAATTGTTAATGCCATCCAGTGCACATCTTGCCACATGTATGCAGTCCTTGATCAGCCGGTCGAGGGTGCATACTGCTGTGCGAGATGTGAGCACGTTGTGCATTTGGAAACCCAGATACTGGATCTAAATGTGCAGCTGGCAACACTGAGATCCATAGACAATATGGAGAGGAGTCTTCTGCTCACAGAGCAGACGCTCAATGGGATAGATGAGGAGGGGGATGGTAGGATGGAGCTGCAGGACAGTGAAGCAGTTAGCTGGGTGACAGTTAGGAAGCGGGGTAGAGGGAAGAGTGCCAGGGAGGCTAGTCCTGATCTGGCTCACCCCAATAAGTTTGCTAAGTTGGCAGATGAGGGGGGTGCCAGTACAGGGGTAGCACTGCTGCAGCCAGGCATGTCCTCTGAAAGCCGGAGGAGTGACTGATCCAGTAAGGAGGGAAATAGGAGAGCAGGGCAGGCCAGACAGGTGCTGGTAGTGGGGGACTCAATTATTAGGGGAACAGATAGGGCAATCTTTCACAAAGACAGGGATCGTCGAACGGTGTGCTGGCTACCTGGCGCTCGAGTCCGACACATCGCTGATCGGGTGGACAGATTACTGGGAGGGGCTGGTGAGGACCCAGCGGTCATGGTGCACATTGGCACAAATGACAGAGTTAGAGGTAGGTGGAAGGTCCTTAAAGATGATTTCAGGGAATTAGGCTGCAAGCTGAAAGCAAGGACCTCCAACGTGGTATTTTCTGAAATACTGCCTGTACCATGTGCCACGCCAGAGAGGCAACGGGAGATTAGGGAGGTTAATAAGTGACTCAAGAATTGGTGTAGGAAGGAGGGGTTTGGGTTCCTGCAGAACTGGGCCGACTTCTCAGTTGGCTACAGGCTCTACGCTAGGGATGGGCTGCACCTCAATGGGGAAGGTGCAGCTGTGCTGGGGGAGAAAATGGTTAGAAGGTTGGAGGAGTGTTTAAACTAGGGAATGGGGGGGAGGGTATTCATTTTATAGGTGGGGAAGATAGTGCAGATAGAGACCTGGGCACAAATAAGGAAGTTGGGGGTGGCAGAGGCATGGGGGGTGGGGTTAGAACAGTTAGTAATTTAAGAAAGAATAGAGGTACAGAGAGGAACATCAAGTGCATGTATACTAATGCCAGAAGCCTCGCCAACAAAATGGACGAATTAGAACTAATGTTGTTGGAACATAATTATGACATGGTGGGGATATCTGAGACATGGCTGGATGAGAGCCATGACTGGGCTGTTAACTTGCAGGGCTATAGCCTTTTCAGAAATGACCGTACAGATAAGCGAGGGGGTGGGGTGTGTCTGTTTGTAAAATCGACCTTAAAACCCATCCTGCGTGATAATATAGGTGAATCTAATGAAAATGTAGAGTCCCTGTGGGTGGAGATAAGGGGAGGGGGAAAAAATAATAAATTACTGATAGGGGTTTGTTATAAATCTCCAAAAATAATGGAAGCAATGGAGAATATCCTTGTAAAGCAAATAGTTGAAGCTGCGACTCAAGGAGAAGTCATTATTATGGGGGACTTCAACTACCCTGAAATAGATTGGGGAACAGAAACCTGCAGTTCCAGTAAAGGTAATTGTTTTTTGACAACTATGAGAGACAATTACCTTTCACAACTGGTTCAGGACCCAACAAGAAGGGGGGGGCACTGCTAGACCTAATATTAACCAACAGGCCAGACCGCATATCAAATATAAGGGTTGGGGGTCACTTGGGGAATAGTGATCACAAAATAATAAGTTTTCATGTCTCCTTTAATAAGATGTGTAGTAGAGGGGTGACAAGGACACTAAACTTCCGGAGGGCAAATTTCCAACGGATGAGAGAGGATCTTGGTGCAATTAACTGGGACGATATCCTGAGACATAAAAGTACACAAAGAAAATGGGAGACATTTCTTAGCATCCTGGATAGGACCTGTGCACAGTATATACCGTATGGGAATAAACATACTAGAAATAGGAGGAAACCAATATGGCTAAATAAAGCTGTAAGGGGCGCAATAAGTGACAAAAAGAAAGCATTTAGAGAATTAAAGGAAGTAGGTAGTGAGGAGGCATTAAATAAATACAAAAAATTAAATAAATTATGTAAAAAGCAAATCATGGCAGCAAAGATTGAAACAGAGAGACTCATTGCTAGAGAGAGCAAAAATAACCCCAAAATATTCTTTAACTACATAAATATTAAGAAACTAAAAAATGATAGTGTTGGCCCCCTTAAAAATAGTCTGGGTGAAATGGTGGATGAGGATGAGGAAAAAGCCAATATGCTAAATGACTATTTTTCATCAGTATTTACAAAAGAAAATCTCATGGCAGCCAATATGACTAGTGATAATAATTCCCAATTTAATGTTACCTGCTTAACCCAGCAGGAAGTACGGCGGCGTCTAAAAGTCACAAAAATTGACAAATCTCTGGGCCCGGATGGGATACACCCCCGAGTACTGCAGGAATTAAGTACAGTCATTGATAGACCGTTATTTTTAATCTTTAAAGAGTTCATAATAACAGGGTCTGTACCACAGGACTGGTGTATAGCAAATGTGGTGCCAATATTCAAAAAGGGGACAAAAACTGAACTCGGAAATTATAGGCCAGTAAGTTTAACCTCTACTGTGGGTAAAATCTTGGAGGGCATTCTAAGGGATGCTAGACTGGAGTATCTGAAGAGGAATAACCTCATGACCCAGTATCAGCATGGGTTTACTAGGGACCGATCATGTCAGACTAATTTGATCAGCTTCTATGAAGAGGTAAGTTCCGGTCTGGACCAAGGGAATCCAGTAGATGTAGTGTATATGGACTTTTCAAAAGCTTTTGATACGGTGCCACACAAAAGGTTGATACATAAAATGAGAATAATGGGGATAGGGGAAAATATGTGCAAGTGGGTTGAGAGTTGGCTCAGGGATAGGAAACAAAGGGTGGTTATTAATGGAGCACACTCGGACTGGGTCACGGTTAGTAGTGGGGTACCACAGGGGTCAGTATTGGGCCCTCTTCTTTTTAACATATTTATTAATGACCTTGTAGGGGGCATTCAGAGTAGAATTTCAATATTTGCAGATGACACTAAACTCTGCAGGGTAATCAATACAGGGGAGGACAATTTTATATTACAGGCTGATTTATGTAAACTAGAAGCTTGGGCTGATAAATGGCAAATGAGCTTTAATGGGGATAAATGTAAGGTCATGCACTTGGGTGGAAGTAATAAGATGTACAACTATGTGCTTAATTCTAAAACTCTGGGCAAAACCGTCAATGAAAAAGACCTGGGTATATGGGTGGATGACAAACTCATATTCAGTGGCCAGTGTCAGGCAGCTGCTACAAAGGCAAATAAAATAATGGGATGCATTAAAATAGGCATAGATGCTCATGAGGAGAACATAATTTTACCTCTATACAAGTCACTAGTGCGACCACACTTAGAATACTGTGCACAGTTCTGGTCTCCGGTGTATAAGAAAGACATAGCTGAACTGGAGCGGGTGCAGAGAAGAGCAACCAAGGTTATTAGAGGACTGGGGGGTCTGCCATACCAAGATAGGTTATTACACTTGGGGCTATTTAGTTTGGAAAAATGAAGACTAAGGGGTGATCTTATGTTAATGTATAAATATATGAGGGGACAGTACAAAGACCTTTCTGCTGATCTTTTTAATCATAGACCGGTGACAGGGACAAGGGGGCATCCTCTACGTCTGGAGGAAAAAAGGTTTAAGCATAATAATAGACGCGGATTCTTTACTGTAAGAGCAGTGAGACCATGGAACTCTCTGCCGTATGATGTTGTAATGAGTGACTCATTGCTTCAATTTAAGAGGGGACTGGATACCTTTCTGGAAAAGTATAATATTACAGGGTATATATATTAGATTCCTTGATAAGGCGTTGATCCAGGGAACTAGTCTGATTGCCGTATGTGGTGTCGGGAAGGAATTTTTTTCCCCATGATGGAGCTTACTCTTACCACATGGGGTTTTTTTGCCTTCCCCTGGATCAACATGTTAGGGCATGCTAGGCTATGGGTTGAACTAGATGGACTTAAAGTCTTCCTTCAACCTTAATAACTATGTAACTATGTAACTATGTAACTATGAAGTGCTTAGACAGTAAATTGCATCTGGGTTGTGAGTCAGAGGTTGCCCTTTTGAAGGTGTTGTGTATGCATTTGCTTTTGCCTCCCATTGGCTCCAATGGTATTCGGATGTTTGGTGAATATTGGATGAATAAATTGGTGAATTTTGCAAATTAATGATCGTAATCCAAACAGAATATTGAAATATATGCTAATCTCTAATTCTGACAGCTATTCTGTTCTTATTTCTCCAATGAACGATTTGTATTCGGACTTGTTTGTTTTTTTCTCCACTTCCTAGAAAATCGGATCATACTCTGAGCAAACTCTAATCAGTCTGACAGGGTGTGATTAGTAAAATATGGACTGATTTTCTAATGTGTAAAAAAAAAAAAAAAAAAAAAAAGTCACCTGTGTCTGCCCTAAGTCAGAGCAAACGTCATGAGGGAGAGGCAAGGAGTGTTGAGTATTTTCCATGTGGAGACACCTGTCAGCCATATCAAGGATGATGATGAAGCTGAGGATTCTGTGATGGATAAAACCAGGGAACCAGCACAAGGGGGCAAGAATGTGAGGTTATCACATGTGGAAGTTGCTGTCATAGACAATTTATTACACAGGTGACGTGCATCAAAAAGATCTTCATGCTGCTTACTGAACTTGAACAAAATCTCAACTGGTTGATGTCCCCAATGTAGATATGGTTGTATGTAAGCTGTGCGGACACATTCTGGTTCCTCAAAATGATGGATCTAAACTGAAAGTGTATCTGTCATGTCCCCAAATGTAATTAACTTTCAGATGTAGGGTTAATTTTCAGGTTAATAGCATACTATAGCTGCACTGAAAGCACAGCTACCTGGAGGAAATTCATTTTATTCCTCCCAGGAACTTTATGACTGAGAACCGGAGGTTGCTGCGAGGAATAAAGTTCTAGCTAACACAATTATCCTCTAAAATTAAAATGTTATTCAGTTATGATTAAAACTAAAAAATGTAATGTAAATTAACATAAAAAAGCACACTTACAATTAGTAAGTGTAGGATCAGATAGTTGTGATAATGTGGTTTACAATATAAATAGAAAGGCTGCAGCATAATATACTTGGTTAGCTATTCAGCTACACCCTCTAGAATGGTTGGTAAAATATATATAGCGAGGGGGAAGTATTTCAAGGATACAGATATAAATATTCAGTTTGTCACTGAAGTTATTCCCTACCTTGCCTTGGAGGTTGGCACCCTAAGCAAAATACACAATATGGCAACCCAGCTCACCGTCACCTATCCCTATATCAACCTATATTACACGCTGATATAGCTGACATTAAAGTGAGCCAGCTCTATCCCAATAAATCATATTAGATTCACCTTAAAAAACTCATATCTGAAGCATAAAAACGTATATACACTGGCGCTTATTCACCTGGAAGGATGAGGTAGGAAGCCACGGAAGCTGCAGGTGGTTAAAACAGGTTCTGTGCAAAACTCTGTTAAAAATTAAACCAGTTGATTAATAATACTATTAACCACCGCGCTAAACCGAAACTGGAATATCAATGTACTTACTTTTGATATGGCTATTACTATGTTGTCTGGGGTCCCTTGTGAGTGAAGGGTTACACCTGGTTACAGTGGTTTGCTGAAAGGTAAAGTGTGCAGCAGAGTGATATATTATTTGATTTGGACCTTACAAAAAAAAAAAAAAAAAAAGGTGTTGGTTACAAACACTTACTCTTTTTATGAGGCTGTATAGGTTGCACCTGTGGTGTTTCAATGTGGGGTTAATAGTTTCTCTTTCCACAGTGTAGTGAACCGATACTGGAAGGCAAAGTGTGTAAAACCTCGGAATATTGTTTATATTGTACACACAAAGTATCAAGGGTATTAGCTGGGTGCACTTACTCCTTATATAAGGTTGTACAGTTTACACTTGGGATGTTCTTATGTGAGGTTTTGGTATTTGTCTTTCCACAGTGTGGTAAACTGATGCTGGTGAGTAAACAAAGTAGAGAATGAAGTGATTTGCAAGCAATACACTAGAATAGTAGGAAGTTGCTGGCCACAATGATTGCAGTGGTATTAATAGGAATTAGTTGGCACTCACCACATGTTTGCTTATGAAGGTACCCGCGGTGAGGTAGGCAAGGTAGTCCACTGGATACGGTGCCGATAAAGTAACCCGCTGAGCTGGGAGGGTTAGAGTCCGGTGTGCGTGCCAGAGGCCGCGGTTCCTGGACGAGAACGTACCGGCGAGTGGTGAGGAGGTGCCAGCGCCTCGCGTGCCCCGGCCGGAAGCAACGCTGAGGATGCGGTGCCGAGATGGGGCAGAGCTAGTGTGACGTCACAGAAAGCAGGGACGGGTGCGCGAGAGAGACAAGCTGCCAACTAGTTTCGAGAGGTAACTCCCCTCTTCGTCAGGGCTATGTCTCTGCCTGTGGACACCCGTCTTTAAATAGCCTCATCATTACTTCGCTGATTAGTTACACCCAGGAACCATTAATTGCTACTTGGCCGTTTGTGAATAGGACTCAGATTGCCAGGTTATAATTGTTTGTTTCTGGCTGCTTGTTTTGTAGGATGAATTAGAGAGCAAGCCACAATGCAGCGCCAATATATACTCTAAATGAGCTAAATGCTGATAATAGTGCAATTTAAAACGTTAATGCCTCAGTTTTTGTTTTTTTTTCCGCTTCCTTCCTTTAACCCCCTTGAATATCTCCACAGAAAGACTCTTTATTTGGGCTGGAATAAGTGAATAAATGAATTAATTAATAAATTAGGGATATATATTAACGAATTAAAAAATGGATCAAAAATAGAACATTGTGTCGATAATAAAACCATCTTTTATTAATGAATAAATTAAAAACGTTGTACTAGGAGTGTGAATTAAAATACAATTATTCTACATCTCTCCCTATGTTTTCATTTATTAAAAACTGTACTACTGAAAGAATATGGGAGATAGGAAAATTCTTTCAACATGTATAAACATAGAGGATAGAAGATAGAATGGGGGAATGATTTAAAAAAAAAAAATGTTGAATACACAAAATAATTAAAAATCAAAAAATACATAAAATAAATGCATAAAAAAAGGGAATGTTCCGGAACGGAATCATCCAGATAAATAGCCCGCACGGCGAATGGGGAGAACTGTATACAAAATTATTCGTGTTGCTCTACTTATTTGTCAATTACTTAAAATACCCCATTTATTTCTGGAAGGTTGAGCTTCCAAACGTACACATATATATATCTGTAGATGTATGTACACACACGCATTCGCACGTATTGCGCCTATGCCCCTTCGCGGGTCACCTTCCCATATTGACCATTATGAATATGGTGGTCTCTGTGTGTATAGTCACTGCTCTCCACTAGTGTTCCGGAGTGCTATTGAAGAAAAGGGAAGGGAGATGGGGTTGGTGGCTAAAATGCATATAATTCTATTTCTTGATTTAGACCACTCGGGGCTAAGCTGTCCAGGGTGAATATCCATCTGGACTCCACCCTGGACATTGCTTTTAAATAATCTCCTCCCCTAGAATTACCTTGGACCACCTGGATGCCCCAAAAAGAGACCCCGCAGAAGGAACAATTATGTTTGTCCAAAAAGTGACGAGATAATGGGTGTCCCATGAACCCCTTGCTTATATTATTGAGGTGCTCCTTAATCCTATCTGTTAATCGTCTTTTAGTGTGACCCACGTAGTTCTTGTCACATGGACACTGTAGTGCATAGATAACCCCTGTGGTTTGACAGGTGATGTGATCCTTAATAAAGTACTCATTTGCTTTATTAGCATCCTTAAAGCTTGTACGGATCTCCTTTTTCGCTGAAACTCGTATGCAGCTTGAGCATTTTCCGCAAGGAATGAAGCCTGATGGTTGTACTTTGGTGTTGGTTAGATATGTTTGTTTTTTGTTTAAGTTATTGTTGGGAATCACTGGTTTGGTAGTTGGCGCGAGCAGGAGACCCAAGTTCTGCGCTTTTGTGTAGACAAACTTGGGATATGGGGGTAACAAATCCCCAATACACTTGTCCCCTTTTAAAATGGGCCAGTGTTTATGAATAATTTTTTAAAAACATTTATAATCGGAGTGAAATTGGGTTACTATTGGAACTTGACGGATTTGTTCTTGAATAGTGGGGGGGTTATGGATGCTTTTAGTTTTATGAATCAGGGATTCTCTCGGTATGATTTCCACCTCGGTTCTTGTTTTGTTTAGGGTGGATGTATTATAGCCTTTCTCTTTAAATTGTGCCAATAAACAATCACTCTCCTTGCGGTAGTCCTCAATATCTGTGCAATTTCTCCTAATTCTCAAAAACTGGCTTTTTGGGATATTTGATAGCCAAACTGGCAAATGACAGCTGTTAATGTGGATGTAGCTATTTGAATCCACTTGTTTGTGGAAGCCTTTTGTTATTAATTTGTTCTGATCCACGCATATTGTTAGATCCAAAAAATTCACGCTAGAGTAACTATGAGTAGGCGTGAATTCCAGGCCATAATTGTTGGAGTTAAGACCAGAAATGAATGTTTGTAGGTCCGCTAATGGGCCACTCCAAATAAAGAGGATATCATCTATAAAGCGATGCCATATTTTCAGGCCTTTCCGAAGATGGTTATTTTCATAAATATGGTCAAGCTCCCACCTTCCTACATACAAATTTGCAAAACTTGGCGCAAAACGAGTACCCATAGTGGTCCCGTGCGTTTGTAGGTAGTACTGCTTCTCATATAAAAAATAATTGTGCTTTAAAATGAAATCGATACTATCAACTATGAATTGAATCTGTGTGTTATTATAGGTGCCTAAGCTTTTAAGAAAGAATTCTGCTGATTGGCAGCCTTTCTGCGGGTCAATAACAGTATAAAGAGACTTAATGTCCAAGGTTCCTAGAATGAAGCCATTGTTCCATTTTATTGATTCTAAAATTTGTAATGTGTGGGTAGTGTCTTTAAGATATGCCGGTAGTAATGGCATACACTTCTGTAGATGGGTGTCCACATATCTGGATAGGTTAGCTGTTAGACAATTTATCCCTGATATGATGGGCCTGCCTGGTGGATTCACCGTATCTTTATGGATTTTTGGAATATGGTAGAAAATGGCTGTGAAAGGAGTCTTATTGTTTATGAACTGATATTCTTTCTTATTTAGGATGCCCAGAGTTTTTCCTTTCAAAGCCAATGTGTTGAGCTGCTTCATGAAACTGGATGTAGGGTCAAATGTCAACTTTTTGTACGTGATCCTGTCCCCCAGCAATTTCAGGGATTCACTGTGATATTTTATGTGGTCGAGTATGACAATCCCGCCCCCCTTATCTGCTGGGCGGATTATAATGTTATTATTTTCTTGTAATCGAATGATTGCATTTCTCTCACCGGGATTCAAATTGTGTGGGGGGTACTTTAAATTCTTTTTATGCATTTTTTTGATGTCTGTTGTTACCATCGTTTCAAATGCCCGGAATGAGTTTGAATACTCATTTAAAGGGTTGAATGTGGACGGGCAAGATAAGTTGGTATGAATATGTTCTGTGGGTGGCTGGTCTAGAGTAGGATTAGTAGTCCTAAGATTATTGTTACCTTTTTTGAGAAAATATTTCTTGAGAGCTAAGTTGCGCAAGTATTTTTTGGTACTTATATATAAGTTAAAGGGTTTAGCTTTAGCTGTTGGCGCGAATTTCAGACCTTTCTGCAAAAGTAGTTGTTCATTTTGAGAGAGTATATATGAGCTAAGGTTAAAGATTTTTTGTGTGCTTGTAGCTGTTTGTGTTTGTTTCCTTATTTTCTTTTGGGAGAGTGACCCTCCTCTCTTACCTCTTTTGGTCTGGCGCCTAAAGCCCGAAAAAAATCCTTATTGGTAGTTGTATTTACTCTGGGTCTTAATCCTTTTTTATTGTTAGTAGTATTACTGTGAGCGCCCATAGTAGATTTGCTTAGGGGGTTCCTGTAATTGCTACCTTGTACTTTTTTGCTGGTTGGTTTTAATTGTTTAGTGAGGAAGGATTGTACTTGTTTTTGTCTGTTGGGTTGTGTCCCATGTGGCAATTGGCTGTTGCGGGTGGGGGTGGGGATTCCCCAGTTTTCATTATTAACTCGTTCCTCTACGAGTGAGGATAGCTGGGTGTATCTATTGGAAATAGGGATATCCATCATTTCGGTACCTGATGGGCCCTGCCCTATAGGGGTATGCATGTTATTTTGGAAATCATTAAGAACCTCACCCTCTCTCATTGGTGTTGTAGATTGTGTTCTGCCATTGGTTCGGACAGATACTGGAGTATATTGCGTAGAATTGGAATATGTTGAGAAAACCATAGAGGTGTCCATTGAATTTTGCGTAGGAGTTAGATTATACTCATCCAAAGTAACGAACCTGTTCGTAGGGCTCAAAACAGGTGTGTCGGGCTCATTAGGAGTTGCTGTTTTGGGGGTGTTATCTATAGGGATATTATCCCTAGCAAATTTCCTCATTTTCTTGGATATTATTTCTTTATCTTTTTCTTTCAATCTACACATAATGTTGGCAGTGAGATCTTGAATGCCATCAAGATGGTTGAAAGCTTTGAGTTGTTCAAATAAGCTGGTTATTAAATCACTTGTTTTATTGAGGTTAGACATACGTTTGTTTATTATAAATTGTAATACTTGGTTAGAGAACTGTGCGAATAAATTATCCCATTCACGTTGGATGTCGGGGTCACCAAAATCTCCAGCTAGTGTTTTATAGATTACTAGTCCTTTAGAGACCATGCCTCTTTGTGCATATTTTTCCAGTGAGGCGATTTCCCACAGATCCCTCATTTCGTTGATTAATTGTTTTTCTAGTAGCTTTAATAGACTTTTAGCTTGGTCAAGTTCATTAGTGGTGTTCCTATGGTGAACAAATTGTTTATGGATAAATGTACGCCGAAAATCTCTATCCTTCCTTAACGCATCGATGGCCATGGTGAAGCTGCCGGAGTGTATTAGCACAGATTAATAAAAATTCAAGAATAAAAACGTATATACACTGGCGCTTATTCACCTGGAAGGATGAGGTAGGAAGCCACGGAAGCTGCAGGTGGTTAAAACAGGTTCTGTGCAAAACTCTGTTAAAAATTAAACCAGTTGATTAATAATACTATTAACCACCGCGCTAAACCGAAACTGGAATATCAATGTACTTACTTTTGATATGGCTATTACTATGTTGTCTGGGGTCCCTTGTGAGTGAAGGGTTACACCTGGTTACAGTGGTTTGCTGAAAGGTAAAGTGTGCAGCAGAGTGATATATTATTTGATTTGGACCTTACAAAAAAAAAAAAAAAAAGGTGTTGGTTACAAACACTTACTCTTTTTATGAGGCTGTATAGGTTGCACCTGTGGTGTTTCAATGTGGGGTTAATAGTTTCTCTTTCCACAGTGTAGTGAACCGATACTGGAAGGCAAAGTGTGTAAAACCTCGGAATATTGTTTATATTGTACACACAAAGTATCAAGGGTATTAGCTGGGTGCACTTACTCCTTATATAAGGTTGTACAGTTTACACTTGGGATGTTCTTATGTGAGGTTTTGGTATTTGTCTTTCCACAGTGTGGTAAACTGATGCTGGTGAGTAAACAAAGTAAAGAATAAAGTGATTTGCAAGCAATACACTAGAATAGTAGGAAGTTGCTGGCCACAATAATTGCAGTGGTATAAATAGGAATTAGTTGGCACTCAACACATGTTTGCTTATGAAGGTACCCGCGGTGAGGTAGGCAAGGTAGTCCACTGGATACGGTGCCGATAAAGTAACCCGCTGAGCTGGGAGGGTTAGAGTCCGGTGTGCGTGCCAGAGGCCGCGGTTCCTGGATGAGAACGTACCGGCGAGTGGTGAGGAGGTACCAGCGCCTCGCGTGCCCCGGCCGGAAGCAACGCTGAGGATGCGGTGCCGAGATGGGGCAGAGCTAGTGTGACGTCACAGAAAGCAGGGACGGGTGCGCGAGAGAGACAAGCTGCCAACTAGTTTTGAGAGGTAACTCCCCTCTTCGTCAGGGCTATGTCTCTGCCTGTGGACACCCGTCTTTAAATAGCCTCATCATTACTTCGCTGATTAGTTACACCCAGAAACCATTAATTGCTACTTGGCCATTTGTGAATAAGACTCAGATTGCCAGGTTATAATTTTTTGTTTCTGGCTGCTTGTTTTGTAGGATGAATTAGAGAGCAAGCCACAATGCAGCGCCAATATATACTCTAAATGAGCTAAATGCTGATAATAGTGCAATTTAAAACGTTAATGCCTCAGTTTTTTTTTTTTTTTTTTCCGCTTCACAGAAAGACTCTTTATTTGGGCTGGAATAAGTGAATAAATGAATTAATTAATAAATTAGGGATGTTTCGTGAGCCAGTTTTTATATATTAACAGTTATTGTGGCCAGCAACTTCCTACTATTCTAGTGTATTGCTTGCAAATCACTTTATTCTCTACTTTGTTTACTCACCAGCATCAGTTTACCACACTGTGGAAAGACAAATACCAAAACCTCACATAAGAACATCCCAAGTGTAAACTGTACAACCTTATATAAGGAGTAAGTGCACCCAGCTAATACCCTTGATACTTTGTGTGTACAATATAAACAATATTCCGAGGTTTTACACACTTTGCCTTCCAGTATCGGTTCACTACACTGTGGAAAGATAAACTATTAACCCCACATTGAAACACCACAGGTGCAACCTATACAGCCTCATAAAAAGAGTAAGTGTTTGTAACCAACACCTTTTTTTTCTTTTTTTTTTTGTAAGGTCCAAATCAAATAATATATCACTCTGCTGCACACTTTACCTTTCAGCAAACCACTGTAACCAGGTGTAACCCTTCACTCACAAGGGACCCCAGACAACATAGTAATAGCCATATCAAAAGTAAGTACATTGATATTCCAGTTTCGGTTTAGCGCGGTGGTTAATAGTATTATTAATCATATCTGAAGCAGATAACACCACACTAAATTACAGTGGGGGAAAAAAAGTATTTAGTCAGCCACCAATTGTACAAGTTCTCCCACTTAAAAAGATGAGAGAGGCCTGTAATTGACATCATAGGTAAACCATAACTATGAGAGTCAAAATTGAGAAAACAAATCCAGAAAATCACCTTGACTGATTTGACAAGATTTAGTTTTTAATTATTGTGGATAATAAGTATTTTGTCATTAACCAAAGTTCTTCTCAATATTTTGTTATACTGTATATCCTTTGTTGGCAATAAAAGAGAGTAAAGGTTGTCTGTAAGTCTTCACAGGGTGGGCACACACTGTTGGTGGTATGTTGGCCCATTACTCAATGCAGATCTCCTATAGAGCAGTGATGTTTTGGGCCTGTTGGTGGGCAATACGGGCTTTCAACTCCCTCCAAGGGTTTTCTATGAGGTTGAGATCTGGAGACTGGCTAGGCCTCTCCAGGACCTTCTTATGCTTCTTACAAAGCTACTCCTTTGTTGCCCTGGCAGTGGGCTTGAGATCATTATCATGCTAAAAGACCCATCCACGTTTCACCTTCAATGCCCTTGCTGATGGAAGAAGGTTTGTGCTCAAAATATCATGACACAAGGCCATATTTATTCTTTCATGTACATGGATCAGTCGTCCTGGTCCCATTGCAAAGAAGAAGTCCCAAAGCATGATGTTGCCACTCCCATGATTCACAGTAGGTATGGTGATCTTTGGATGCAACTCAACTTTCTGTCTCCTCCAAACACGACGAGTTTTGTTTCTACAAAACAGTTCTATTTTGGTTTAATCAGACCATATGACATTCTCCCAATACTATTCTGGAAAATCCAAATGCTCTCTAGCAAACTTCAGATGGGTCTGAACATATACTGGTTTAAGCAGGGGGACACGTCTGGCACTGCAGGATCTGAGTCCCTGGTGCCGTAATGTGTTACTGATGATAGCCTTTGTTACGGTGGTACCAGCTCTATGGAGGTCACTCACTAGGTCCCCCCATGTGGTTCTGGGATTTTTGCTCACCATTCTAGTGATCATTTTGACCCCATGGGGTGAGATTTTGCATGGAGACCCAGATCAAGGGAGATTCTCAGTGGTCTTGTATGTTTTCCATATTCTTATTATTGTTTCCACAGTTGATTTCATCACACCAAGCTGCTTGCCTATTGCAGATTCAGTCTTCCCAGGCTGATGCAAAGCTACAATTTTGTTTCTGGTGTCCTTCTACAGCTCTTTGGTCTTCACCATAGTGGAGTTTGGAGTGTGACTGTTTGAGGTTGTGGACAGGTGTATTTTATACTGTTAACAAATTCAAAAACAGGTGCCATTTCTACAGGTAATAAGTGGAGGACAGAGGAATCTTTAAATATGAAGTTACAGGTCTGTGAGAGCCAGAAATCTTGCATGTTTTTAGGTGACCATATACTTATTTTCCATATTTTGCAAAATAAATCTTGCCAAACCAGGCAAGGTGATTTTCTAGATATGTTTTCTCAATTTTGACTCTTATAGTTGTGGTCTATTATGTCAATTACAGGCCTCTCTCATCTTTTTAAGTGGGAGAACTTGCACAATTAGTGGCTGACTAAATACTTTTTTCCCCACTGTATATATATATATATATTATATACCATCTAGATAGAGATGTAGATCTCATAATAAACACATCTTTGCAATATGTTATACTGAAGAATCTCCAAGGAGTATATCTGCATTGTCCTTAACAGTGTTAATAAATAAATACATGTCTGCAACATGTGAAGCTGTGTTTGGAGACTTTAATATGGCGTGTGGTCGCACCATGGATATTTGACAAAGAGAGGTGTTTAGGGACTGCAATCTAAAAGCCATATGATGTGTAGTGCTATGAAACGGGACCTGACACAAGATGCAACTGTGTGTATTGAACTATTGATGTCATGTACTATAAAGTGCTATGCACCTTTTATGTGTGAAGTAACACATTAAAGATACTTTAGTGTTTGAACTTTGTGGGTCACTGCCTCTTCACTGTGTTCAGTGCTACTGCAGATATATATATATATATATATATATATATATATATATATATATACAGTGGGGCAAAAAAGTATTTAGTCAGTCAGCAATAGTGCAAGTTCCACCACTTAAAAAGATGAGAGGCGTCTGTAATTTACATCATAGGTAGACCTCAACTATGGGAGACAAACTGAGAAAAAAAAATCCAGAAAATCACATTGTCTGTTTTTTTATCATTTTATTTGCATATTATGATGGAAAATAAGTATTTGGTCAGAAACAAACAATCAAGATTTCTGGCTCTCACAGACCTGTAACTTCTTCTTTAAGAGTCTCCTCTTTCCTCCACTCATTACCTGTAGTAATGACACCTGTTTAAACTTGTTATGAGTATAAAAAGACACCTGTGCACACCCTCAAACAGTCTGACTCCAAACTCCACTATGGTGAAGACCAAAGAGCTGTCAAAGGACACCAGAAACAAAATTGTAGCCCTGCACCAGGCTGGGAAGACAGAATCTGCAATAGCCAACCAGCTTGGAGTGAAGAAATCAACAGTGGGAGCAATAATTAGAAAATGGAAGACATTCAAGACCACTGATAATCTCCCTCGATCTGGGGCTCCACGCAAAATCCCACCCCGTGGGGTCAGAATGATCACAAGAACGGTGAGCAAAAATCCCAGAACCACGCGGGGGGACCTAGTGAATGAACTGCAGAGAGCTGGGACCAATGTAACAAGGCCTACCATAAGTAACACACTACGCCACCATGGACTCAGATCCTGCAGTGCCAGACGTGTCCCACTGCTTAAGCCAGTACATGTCCGGGCCCGTCTGAAGTTTGCTAGAGAGCATTTGGATGATCCAGAGGAGTTTTGGGAGAATGTCCTATGGTCTGATGAAACCAAACTGGAACTGTTTGGTAGAAACACAACTTGTCGTGTTTGGAGGAAAAAGAATACTGAGTTGCATCCATCAAACACCATACCTACTGTAAAGCATGGTGGTGGAAACATCATGCTTTGGGGCTGTTTCTCTGCAAAGGGGCCAGGACGACTGATCCGGGTACATGAAAGAATGAATGGGGCCATGTATCGTGAGATTTTGAGTGCAAACCTCCTTCCATCAGCAAGGTCATTGAAGATGAAACGTGGCTGGGTCTTTCAACATGACAATGATCCAAAGCACACCGCCAGGACAACGAAGGAGTGGCTTCGTAAGAAGCATTTCAAGGTCCTGGAGTGGCCTAGCCAGTCTCCAGATCTCAACCCTATAGAAAACCTTTGGAGGGAGTTGAAAGTCCGTGTTGCCAAGTGAAAAGCCAAAAACATCACTGCTCTAGAGGAGATCTGCATGGAGGAATGGGCCAACATACCAACAACAGTGTGTGGCAACCTTGTGAAGACTTACAGAAAACGTTTGACCTCTGTCATTGCCAACAAAGGATATATTACAAAGTATTGAGATGAAATTTTGTTTCTGACCAAATACTTATTTTCCACCATAATATGCAAATAAAATGATAAAAAAACAGAGAATGTGATTTTCTGGATTTTTTTTTCTCAGTTTGTCTCCCATAGTTGAGGTCTACCTATGATGTAAATTACAGACTCCTCTCATCTTTTTAAGTGGTGGAACTTGCACTATTGCTGACTGACTAAATACTTTTTTGCCCCACTGTATATATATATATATATATATATATATATATATATATATATATATATATATATATATATACAGCTCTTGCAAAAATTAGGAGACCACCACATCAAAACCCTGTCATGGGCATCCCAATCTCCAGACCTGAACTCCATTGAGAACATCTTGAATGTAATCAAGAGAATGATGGATAGTCACAAGCCATCAAACAATAAGAGCTGCTTAAATTTTTGCCCCAGGAGCAGTGTGAAAGATTGGTGGAATGCATACCAAGATGCATGAAAGCTGTGATTAATAATCATGGTTATTCCACAAAATATTGATTTCTGAACTCTTCCTGAGTTAAAACATTAGTATTGTTGTTTCAAAATGATTATGAACTTATTTTCTTTGCCTTATTTGAGGTCTGAAAGCACTGTTTTTTAATTTTGACCATTTCTCCTTTTCAGAAAAAAAAATACAAAATTTATTGTTTTGAAATTTGGAGACATGTCGTCAGAAGTTTATAGTTTTTGTCACAGCTGTATATATATACACCAGGATGGGGAATATTAGTACGAAAAGCTGGCAATTCATGTGCCGTGTACTGTAAAATGACTTCAGGAGCCGAGAGGAACAAATGGATTACATACAGTAAATACAAACAGAATAGGAAGATATACAGATGTTTGTGACAAATACAATTAGTACAGTGTGTGTGCAGCTTACTGTAAATGTATTTAATTAATAAAAGATTATTTCTAGAAAAAAATGGTGTGGGCTCCCGCATAATTTTTGTAACCAGCAGAGGGAACGCCGATGGCTGAGGGCTGATATTTATAACCAGGGAAGGGGGCAATACTCATGGAGCTTCCCAGCCTATTAATATCAGCTCACAGCTGTATAATTTGCCTTTTCTGGATATTAAAATGGGGACCCCCCAAAAAAAATGACGTGGGGTCCCCCTATAATTATTAGCCAGCAAAGGCTATGCAGACAGCTTTGGGCTAATATTAAATGCCTAGAAAGGGGCCATGGATACTGGCCTCCAAAGGCTAATAATATCAGCTCTCAGCTGCCCCAGAAAAGGAGCATCTCTCTGATGAGACAATTCTGGCATTGAGTCTCTCTCTTCCCACTTGCCCTGTATTGGTGACAAGTGGAGCGATAGTTGGGGGGAGTGGATGTCACCTTTGTACTGGCAGGTGACATCAAGCCCTGAGGTTAATAATGGAGAGGAGACAATAAAACGGCACCATTATTAATCCCATAGTAACATTATAAGAAAACACAGACAGCCAAAAAGTCCTTTTAAATGAATGAATGACACAGACACCTTTAATAATATTAATTAAACCATACTTACAAACTCGCCCATTACCCTGATGCCCTTGTCATCTGCAAAAGAGACATTCTGCCATCCTCACTGCAAGGTTTAGAGCCAGGGGATACAGCAGCCGGTGCATCAAAGCAGGCTACAGAAGGGCCAAATCGACTAGGAGGAGTAACTTGTCAGTACAACCTTAAAAAAAAGAAAAGAAAAAAATACAGAACAATAATTTTGAATGGACCTTTATCTCTACCTCTAATTGCCACTGGGATTGGATTTGTGAGATTTTTAATAGACACTGGCTGGTCCTGTCCACTAACAAGTCTTGGCGGCACACCTTCCCGCAACCTCACACATGACCCAGCGGAAGAGCAAGAACCTTCAGGACCACCTGGTAAAAAGCTGCTATGTGGTAAAACAAAAACTATTTTTAATATCTGTTTCCACAAACATGGTTGCTTCTCCTGTGGTTCATGCATGGCGTATCTTAATGTCCTGAGATGTGGGACCTTTTGTATCTTCTGATGGGAGCAGGGAATACACAATTCGTGATTTTATCTCTTATAACACAACACATGTCATTTATTATGCATTGTGCCCCTACTCTCTTATTTTCCTTGATCTCACATCCAGAGAGTTGAAAACAAGAATTTGGGAACACATACAGTACATGACATTGTGGCCGCCAGGCAGGTACTTCACAGGTCGGAGCTCAGGACCTTACCAAGGCACTTTAAGGCCTGCCACGGGTCCCATCCCAGTAGATTGAAGGCGAGGGGGAATTAATGGATTCATGGTGGTGTCATGGTGGTTGGCACAACGCAAATGTAGGTGGATTGTCACCCTTGACATCATGTCCTCTAAAGGACTTAATGAAAAGCTCAGTTCTTCTCCTTTTTTGTGATCTGGTCCACCCATTGCCTGCCACTTTCTTTTGTTGCATTTTCTACCCACTTAGTGCCCTGTATCTATGATGTTCCCTTTTGAAGTACCCTGCCTTTTGATTTTTATTTATTTAATTTGTCTTTTTCTTAGTTTTTCTACTGTTTTAATCATAAGCGTACACATACTATGATCCTCTTCAGGACCATCCACCCGGTTGAGTTGTCTCCAAGCCATTGCCGCTTGTTGGTGAAGACCAGGACATCTCACCATCTGCCATGAGAAAAATCACAAAAATAAGGACTCGTGATTAGTGATGAGCTAGCACTAAAATGCTCAGGTGCTCGTTGCTCGAGTTGAGCAATTTGTAATACTCAGCCAGAACAAAGAGCACAATGTAAGTCTATGGGAAACCCGAGCATTTTTATTGCGATCCCCCCGGGGGCCTTGTAAGGTCTGACAATCATGGAAACAGTGCTCAAATGACGTGGGAGCATCATGGGAGCATTTCTGACTTCCAGGTCACAGCTTTCAGCAATGTTGTCAGAGTATTGTGCCATTTTTACAGGCGCACCCAAAAACATACGAAAAACAAAACCAAAATGGATTTTCCTGGGAAATATTTTAATGAACATTCTTTCCATGGTAATGAATTATAAATAAGGTAAAATAATTAATCCAAAACAAAAATGTTCCTCCACCACTTGGGCTATGTTCACATGCAGCGTTTTTGATGAATTTTTCAACTTTAGCATTGCTTTCAACCAATACAAATGCATTCACTGGGAAATGTCATTGTAACATTTAACAACCTTAGCTGGCCATGTGGTGTGTGACACATCATTCATCAGACACATCTCATTTCATTTATGAAGAAGGGACTCTTGAAGTTACAAAGCCTATTTGTAAAGAGGCATCAGGCGGCATTAATATTTTTAAAGGGCCTTTATTAACAGTGGGTCTCCTGTTATTGCCTATGCAGTGAGTGGCTGGGCTGCCACAAAATTAGGACGCACCCCAATATCTTTCACGAGATGTACAGGAGGGCCTCCTGAAAAAATGTTCACATTCTAAGACAGTGGGTCTCCCATAATATTTGCCTATGCATTGAATGCAAGGCCTGCCCTGCAACAACGTAAAATGCACCCCAAGAATCCTTTGAGCCCATGTACTTGATGGCCACATGAAACCAAAGTTCCAATTTTTTTCATTTGCTACTATTATACTGTTAGCCTATGCATTGCATGCAAGGCCTGCCCTGCACCAAAGTTACATGCACCCCAACAACCCATTGAACAGAAGTCCGGGATGGCTACATAAAACCAAATTCCAATTATTATGAATTTGGCACTTCCATACTGTTTGCCTATGCATTGAATGCAAGGCCTGCCCTGCACCAAAGTTACACGAACCCCAAAAATCCATTGAACACATGAAACCAAAGTTCCTATTATTAGGAATTTGGTACTGCCATACTGTTAGGGTATGCATTGAATGCAAGGTCTGCCCTACATCAAAGTAACCCACACCCCAATAAGCCTTTGAGCCCACGTACTGGATGGCCACATGAAACAAAAGTTCCCATTTTTTTTTCATTTGATACTGCCATACTGTTAGCCTATGCATTGCATGCAAGGCCTGCCCTGCATCAAAGTTACATGCACCGCAACAACCTATTCACAGACGTCCTAGTTGGCCACATGAAACCAAAGTTCCCATTATTAAGAATTTGATACTGCCATACTGAATGAATTGAATGCAAGGCCTGCCCTTCACCAAAGTAGCACACACCCCAATAAGCCTTGGAAGAGGCGTAGAGGTGGGCCTCCGGAAAAGAATGTTCTCATTATTAGCAAGTAGTCTCCCATAGTGTTTGCCTATGCAGTGAATGCAAGGCCTGCAAAAAATTAGGAGGCACTCCAATGCCCCGTGAAAGAGATGTGGAGAATGGCCTCATAAAAAAATGTTCCTATAAAAAAAGAGTGGGTCTCCTATACTTGTAATGCCCATACACTAAGTGTATGGGCTGACAAATATTTCCCCCTGGGGGTACACGTTTAAAAAATTTTTTTACGTGCATCATAAACACCCTTGCAAAAAAATAGATTGACTTTTGCATCATGGAATACGTTCACCCTGGTGCTCTAGTGGTGGTATCTGAAGAGACGTGGAGGATGTCCTCCTAAGAATCTATTCCCAATTTCAAGGAGCGGGTCTACTATATTTGGAATGCTCATACACTAAGTGTATGGGCTGACAAACATTTCCTCCTGGCGGGTACACATTTTGTTCTTACTAAATTATTTTAGGGCATCATAAACACCCTTGCAAAAAAAAAGTGGCTGTAGCATCACGGAACACGTTGACTCTGGTGTTCTAGTGGTGGTGGATGATGATGAGGAGAAGAAGGAGGAGGATAACACCAAATAGCCAAAATCAGGAAGCGTATAACCAAATGTGGGTGTGAAGAGGAGCATGGGAATACACCTCCCAAAAAAATACACTGTAATGAAGGTTATGTTTCGCTGTTATCATTCGGTGGTGTAGAGAAGTCTGGCCCAATCCAGCCCTTGTTCATTTTTATAAGAGTCAGCCTGTCAGCATTTTCAGTTGACAGGCGGATGTGCTTACCAGTTATAATTCCACCAGCAGCACTGAAAATCCACTCTGACAAAACCCCAGAGGCAGGGCAGGCCAGGACCTACAAGGTGTAGAGAGCCAGTTCATGCCACTTGTCCAGCTTGGGTACCCAATAATTAAAAGGCACAGAGGAATCACGGAGGGCATTGGTACTCCCTCAGCATCTTCCAAAACATTGCACTCCTTGTAACAGTACCCCTTGCCTCTGTGCAGGGTGCCAGTGTTCCCCTGCCTCTGCTGGATTGGAGTTGTCTCTCCCTCGCCTGTACTCCTTGATTGTCCACGAACTATGACATCTGCCACCATCTGGCCCTGAGGCGTGGGTTAATGTCACAAGGAATGGAATATTTGAGAAAATGCTGAGGGAGTACCTTGCTGACCATACCAACGTCCTCTGTGATTCCTCTGTGCGTTTTAATTAAAGGGTATTGTTGTGAAATTGGATTCTGGGCTCCCCCGGTGGCCACTGGTGGAATTGAACTTGTGTGCATCATCCTCTCTGTTCACCTGTTCCCATCAGGATGTGGGAGTCTCTATATAACCTTGCTCCTCTGTCAGTTTCATGCCGGTCAGCAATGTAATCAGAAGCCTTTCTTTGCATGTTCCTGCTACTAGACAACTCCCAGCTAAGTTGGACTTTCGTCCTTGTTTGTTTTTGCATTTTGTTCCAGTTCACAGCTGCTGTTTCGTTACTGCGTCTGGAAAGCTCTTGTGATCTGAAATTGCCACTCTGGTGTTATGAGTTAATACTAGAGTCTTAAAGTAATTTCTGGATGGTGTTTTGATAGGGTTTTCAGCTGACCATGAAAGTGCCCTTTCTGTCTTCCTGCTATCTAGTAAGCGGACCTCGATTTTGCTAAACCTATTTTCATACTACGTTTGTCATTTCATCTAAAATCACCGCCAATATATGTGGGGGCCTCTGTCTGCCTTTTGGGGAAATTTCTCTAGAGGTGAGCCAGGACTGTATTTTCCTCTGCTAGGATTAGTTAGTCCTCCGGCTGGCGCTGGGCGTCTAGGGATAAAACGTAGGCACGCTACCCGGCCACTGTTAATTGTGCGGCAGGTTTAGTTCATGGTCAGTTTAGATTCCATCTTCCAAGAGCTAGTTCTTATATATGCTGGGCTATGTTCTCTCGCCATTGAGAACCATAACAGTTTGACCGGCCTAAAAGGGTTAAATTATTGGCTGAGAAAGGAGAAAAAAAAGAAGTCTGCTGAAAATTTTTTTTTTTTTTTTTTCTCTAGTTCTGAGTGTGCTCATAATTGAATCACTTGCTAGTCTGCCTATACTGCAGCCTTCCTCTCTTTCTCTCCTTCTAATCCTTGAATGGCTCTGTGTTCACCTGTTTGAAATGGATCTTCAGAGTGTAGCTACAGGTTTGAATAATCTCGCCACGAAGGTACAAAATTTGCAAGATTTTGTTGTTCATGCACCTATGTCTGAACCTAGAATTCCTTTGCCTGAATTTTTTTCAGGGAATAGATCTTGCTTTCAAAATTTTAAAAATAATTGCAAATTGTTTTTGTCCCTGAAGTCTCGCTCTGCCGGAGATCCTGCACAGCAGGTCAGGATTGTAATTTCCTTGCTCTGGGGCGACCCTCAAGATTGGGCTTTTGCATTGACACCAGGGGATCCTGCGTTGCTCAATGTGGATGCGTTTTTTCTGGCCTTGGGGTTGCTTTATGAGGAACCTCATTTAGAGCTTCAGGCGGAAAAAGCTTTGATGTCCCTATCTCAGGGGCAAGATGAAGCTGAAATATACTGCCAAAAATTCCGTAAATGGTCTGTGCTTACTCAGTGGAATGAGTGCGCCCTGGCGGCGATTTTCAGAGAAGGTCTCTCTGATGCCATTAAGGATGTTATGGTGGGGTTCCCTGTGCCTGCGGGTCTGAATGAGTCCATGACAATGGCTATTCAGATCGATAGGCGTCTGCGGGAGCGCAAACCTGTGCACCATTTGGCGGTGTCTACTGAGAAGACGCCAGAAAATATGCAATGTGATAGAATTCTGTCCAGAAGCGAGCGGCAGAATTTTAGACGAAAAAATGGGTTGTGCTTCTATTGTGGTGATTCAACTCATGTTATATCAGCATGCTCTAAGCGTACTAAGAAGCTTGACAAGTCTGTTTCAATTAGCACTTTACAGTCTAAGTTTATTCTATCTGTGACCCTGATTTGTTCTTTATCATCTATTACCGCGGACGCCTATGTCGACTCTGGCGCCGCTTTGAGTCTTATGGATTGGTCCTTTGCCAAACGCTGTGGGTATGATTTGGAGCCTTTGGAAGCTCCTATACCTCTGAAGGGGATTGACTCCACCCCATTGGCTAGTAATAAACCACAATACTGGACACAAGTAACTATGCGTATTAATCCGGATCACCAGGAGATTATTCGCTTTCTGGTGCTGTATAATCTACATGATGTTTTGGTGCTAGGATTGCCATGGCTGCAATCTCATAACCCAGTCCTCGACTGGAAAGCTATGTCTGTGTTAAGCTGGGGATGTAAAGGGACTCATGGGGACGTACCTTTGGTTTCCATTTCATCATCTATTCCCTCTGAGATTCCTGAATTCTTGTCTGACTATCGTGACGTTTTTGAAGAACCCAAGCTTGGTTCACTACCTCCGCACCGGGAGTGCGATTGTGCCATAGATTTGATCCCGGGTAGTAAATACCCTAAGGGTCGTTTATTTAATCTGTCTGTGCCTGAACATGCTGCTATGCGAGAATATATAAAGGAGTCCTTGGAAAAGGGACATATTCGTCCTTCGTCATCTCCCTTAGGAGCCGTTTTTTTCTTTGTGTCTAAGAAAGATGGCTCTTTGAGGCCGTGTATTGATTATCGGCTTTTGAATAAAATCACAGTTAAATATCAATATCCGTTACCACTGCTGACTGATTTGTTTGCTCGTATAAAGGGGGCCAAGTGGTTCTCTAAGATTGATCTCCGTGGGGCGTATAATTTGGTGCGAATCAAGCAGGGGGATGAGTGGAAAACCGCATTTAATACGCCCGAGGGCCACTTTGAGTATTTGGTGATGCCTTTTGGTCTTTCAAATGCCCCTTCAGTCTTCCAGTCCTTTATGCATGACATTTTCCGCGATTATTTGGATAAATTTATGATTGTGTATCTGGATGATATTCTGATTTTTTCGGATGACTGGGACTCTCATGTCCAGCAGGTCAGGAGGGTTTTTCAGGTTTTGCGGTCTAATTCCTTGTGTGTGAAGGGTTCTAAGTGCGTTTTTGGGGTTCAAAAGATTTCCTTCTTGGGATACATTTTTTCCCCCTCTTCCATCGAGATGGATCCTGTCAAGGTTCAGGCTATTTGTGATTGGACGCAACCCTCTTCTCTTAAGAGTCTTCAGAAATTTTTGGGCTTTGCTAACTTTTATCGTTGATTTATTGCTGGTTTTTCTGATGTTGTTAAACCATTGAGTGATTTGACTAAGAAGGGTGCTGATGTTGCTGATTGGTCCCCTGATGCTGTGGAGGCCTTTCGGGAGCTTAAGCGCCGCTTTTCTTCCGCCCCTGTGTTGCGTCAGCCTGATGTTGCTCTTCCTTTTCAGGTTGAGGTCGACGCTTCTGAAATCGGAGCTGGGGCGGTGTTGTCGCAGAGAAGTTCCGACTGCCCCGTGATGAGACCTTGTGCTTTTTTTCCCCGTAAATTTTCGCCCGCCGAGCGGAATTATGATATTGGGAATCGGGAGCTTTTGGCCATGAAGTGGGCTTTTGAGGAGTGGCGTCACTGGCTTGAGGGGGCCAGACATCAGGTGGTGGTATTGACTGACCACAAAAATTTAATTTACCTTGAGTCTGCCAGGCGCCTGAATCCTAGACAGGCGCGCTGGTCGTTGTTTTTCTCTCGGTTTAATTTTGTGGTGTCATACCTACCGGGTTCTAAGAATGTTAAGGCGGATGCCCTTTCTAGGAGTTTTGAGCCTGACTCCCCTGGTAATTCTGAGCCCACAGGTATCCTTAAGGATGGAGTGATATTGTCTGCCGTTTCTCCAGACCTGCGGCGGGCCTTGCAGGAGTTTCAGGCGGATAGACCGGATCGTTGCCCACCTGGTAGACTGTTTGTTCCTGATGATTGGACCAGTAGAGTCATCTCTGAGGTTCATTCTTCTGCGTTGGCAGGTCATCCTGGAATCTTTGGTACCAGGGATTTGGTGGCAAGGTCCTTCTGGTGGCCTTCCCTGTCACGAGATGTGCGAGGCTTTGTGCAGTCTTGTGACGTTTGTGCTCGGGCCAAGCCTTGTTGTTCTCGGGCTAGTGGATTGTTGTTGCCCTTGCCTATTCCGAAGAGGCCTTGGACGCACATCTCGATGGATTTTATTTCGGATCTGCCTGTTTCTCAGAAGATGTCTGTCATCTGGGTGGTGTGTGACCGTTTCTCTAAGATGGTCCATTTGGTTCCCTTGCCTAAGTTGCCTTCTTCTTCCGAGTTGGTTCCTCTGTTTTTTCAAAATGTTGTTCGTTTGCATGGTATTCCGGAGAATATCATTTCTGACAGAGGGACCCAATTCGTGTCTAGATTTTGGCGGGCATTCTGTGCTAGGATGGGCATAGATTTGTCTTTTTCGTCTGCTTTCCATCCTCAGACTAATGGCCAGACTGAGCGGACTAATCAGACCTTGGAGACATATTTGAGGTGTTTTGTGTCTGCGGATCAGGATGATTGGGTTGCTTTTTTGCCATTGGCGGAGTTCGCCCTCAATAATCGGGCCAGCTCTGCCACCTTGGTGTCCCCGTTTTTCTGTAATTCGGGGTTTCATCCTCGATTTTCCTCCGGTCAGGTGGAATCTTCGGATTGTCCTGGAGTGGATGCTGTGGTGGAGAGGTTGCATCAGATTTGGGGGCAGGTAGTGGACAATTTGAAGTTGTCCCAGGAGAAGACTCAGCTTTTTGCCAACCACCGTCGTCGTGTTGGTCCTCGGCTTTGTGTTGGGGACTTGGTGTGGTTGTCTTCTCGTTTTGTCCCTATGAGGGTTTCTTCTCCTAAGTTTAAGCCTCGGTTCATCGGCCCGTACAAGATATTGGAGATTCTTAACCCTGTGTCCTTCCGTTTGGACCTCCCTGCATCTTTTTCTATTCATAATGTTTTTCATCGGTCATTATTGCGCAGGTATGAGGTACCGGTTGTGCCTTCCGTTGAGCCTCCTGCTCCGGTGTTGGTTGAGGGTGAGTTGGAGTACGTTGTGGAAAAGATCTTAGACTCCCGTGTTTCCAGACGGAAACTCCAGTATCTGGTCAAATGGAAGGGATACGGTCAGGAGGATAATTCTTGGGTGACTGCCTCTGATGTTCATGCCTCCGATCTTGTCCGTGCCTTTCATAGGGCTCATCCTGATCGCCCTGGTGGTTCTGGTGAGGGTTCGGTGCCCCCTCCTTGAGGGGGGGGTACTGTTGTGAAATTGGATTCTGGGCTCCCCCGGTGGCCACTGGTGGAATTGAACTTGTGTGCATCATCCTCTCTGTTCACCTGTTCCCATCAGGATGTGGGAGTCTCTATATAACCTTGCTCCTCTGTCAGTTTCATGCCGGTCAGCAATGTAATCAGAAGCCTTTCTTTGCATGTTCCTGCTACTAGACAACTCCCAGCTAAGTTGGACTTTCGTCCTTGTTTGTTTTTGCATTTTGTTCCAGTTCACAGCTGCTGTTTCGTTACTGTGTCTGGAAAGCTCTTGTGATCTGAAATTGCCACTCTGGTGTTATGAGTTAATACTAGAGTCTTAAAGTAATTTCTGGATGGTGTTTTGATAGGGTTTTCAGCTGACCATGAAAGTGCCCTTTCTGTCTTCCTGCTATCTAGTAAGCGGACCTCGATTTTGCTAAACCTATTTTCATACTACGTTTGTCATTTCATCTAAAATCACCGCCAATATATGTGGGGGCCTCTGTCTGCCTTTTGGGGAAATTTCTCTAGAGGTGAGCCAGGACTGTATTTTCCTCTGCTAGGATTAGTTAGTCCTCCGGCTGGCGCTGGGCGTCTAGGGATAAAACGTAGGCACGCTACCCGGCCACTGTTAATTGTGCGGCAGGTTTAGTTCATGGTCAGTTTAGATTCCATCTTCCAAGAGCTAGTTCTTATATATGCTGGGCTATGTTCTCTCGCCATTGAGAACCATAACAGGGTATCAAAGCTGGACATGTGGCATGAACTGGCTCTTTATGCCTTGGAGGTCCTGGTCAGCCCTGCTGCTAGCGTTTTGTCAGAGTGGATTTTTAATGCCACTGGTGGAATTATAACAGATAATTTCATTTGCCTGTTAGCTGAAAATGCAGACAAGTTGACTCTTATAAAAATGAACAAGGGATGGATTGAGCCAGACTTCTCTACCCCACCAAATTATAACAGCGAAACATAACCTCTAGTGATGAGCATGAGTATCACTATGCTTGGTGTACTCAGCAAGCACCAAGTATTTCTGAGATTATTCGGTGGGAGCTCAGGTCTCCGCCCTGCAATTCTGGTGCTCTTTAGACAGTGCAGGGATTGTTAGTAGTGTTGAGCGATACCTTCCGATATGCATTGATATCGGTATCGGATAGTATCGGCCGATACCGGCAAAATATCGGATCTCGCCGATACCGTTACCCGATACCAATGAATTTCAATGGGACGCAAAGTATCGGAATGGTTCCCAGGGTCTGAAGGAGAGGAAACTCTCCTTCAGGCCCTGGGATCCATATTCATGTGTAAAATAAAGAATTAAAATAAAAAATATGGATATACTCACCTCTCCGGCGGCCCCTGGACTTTACCGATGTAACCGGGAGCCTCCGTTCCTAAGAATGAGCGCGTGAAGGGCCTTCGATGACGTCGCGGCTTCTGATTGGTCGCGTGAGCGCTCATGTGACCACTCACGCGACCAATCACAAGCCGCGACGTCATCGCAGGTCCTTCGCGCGCTCATTCTTAGGAACGGAGGCTCCCGGCTACAGCGGTAAGATCCAGGGGCCGCCGGAGAGGTGAGTATATCCATATTTTTTATTTTAATTCTTTATTTTACACATGAATATGGTTCCGATACCGATTCCCGATATCACAAAAGTATCGGAACTCGGTATCGGAATTCCGATACCGCAATATCGGCCGATACCCGATACTTGCGGTATCGGAATGCTCAACACTAATTGTTAGCCATGCTCTGTAATGCCGCAGCCATCTTTTTTGTGGTATTACAGTGATTGGCTGGCCACACAGCATCATCAGGTGTATAAGAGACCTGGCGCCGCCATGCTCGCCGCATTCTGCTCTGGACTTGTAGGGAGAGCTGCTGCTGAGATAGGGTCAGAATCGTGCTTTTAAGAGTTAGTGTAGGTCTGCAACTGTTCAGTCCACAACTCCTGAGAAACTAACAGTCCTTTTTAGGGCTAATTCAAGGGTCCCAAGATTGCAGTGCTAGGTAGGTAGGGGAGTCTATGTGCACATATCCACATCAGTGCAAGGCCTGCAGGCACTGTATGTGCGTACATAGCTCTCACTGCATACCTCCAAAAGCTCCATTATTGTCTGCTGCTGCTTATTTAACATATATCTATCTGCAGTTTTCTATGGCTTTTTTTCTTCACCTGATACCTGATCCTTTTATTCTAAAGCAATCCATAGCCCCCTTATTTTAACATGTGTTTGCTCGTCCACGCTGCCTGCTAGAGCCAGGTTATTGAAATCTAAGAATGTGCAAATCTACCTTTTTTTTTTTTTTTTTTTTTGTCGCAGACAACAAATGTGAGTGCCCTAAAAAATATTTTTCTTTTTTTTGTGTCATAGTCAACTTGTTGACACAATTTAGTCGTGCCCCCCAAAAATCAAGGCCACCTTTACATCTGTCTGTTATCTGAGGCTGACGACTGGTGTATCAGTGGTATAAAAATCGTAGCTTCGCAGGCATAAGTTTCATAGTCCTGTCTGCTAGCCTTGTTCCACTCTTGTTTTGTTATTTTAAAAATTCTCCAAAACCCCCAAATAATTATACAGTCTTATGTCAGGCTGAGGCCTGTTATATCTGTGGTGGAAAAATCATAGATTCGCAGGCAGAAGTTTCATAGTTCTGTCTGCTAGCCTTGTTCGACTCTTTTTTGTTATTTTAAAAATTCTCCAACCCCCCCAAAAAAAATTATACAGTCTGTTATGTTATGCTGAGGCCTGTTGTATCTGTGGTGGAAAAATCGTAGTTTTGCAGGCATAAGTTTCACAGTGTTTCATAGTTCTGTCTGCTAGCCTTGTTCCAATTTTTTTTTTAATTATCCAAAAACAAAACAAAAAAATTATAAAGTCTCATGTCAAGCTGAGGTCTGTTGTGTCTGTGGTGCTATAAAAGGTTTGCATATTTTTGCGAGGTCGTTGTTGTTCAGACGATATGTTTTCAATAATGAAATTAATGATTTATTCCCCACAGAGGAGTAACAGAGTGCACTAAGGATTTTGGAGGAGTTGGCGGTCGTGCATAAACACATTCCAAAAGGTTTCCCCCTTGCGTCTAATGCTAATATTGATTTGTTTATACATGTGGTCAGTAAATATTTAATGAAGATACCTAGATGTAGCAAATTTGATAATATTTCTAGGGAAGAACAGTTGAGGCTGAAATATTTCCAGAATCTACCTGATGTGGAATTAAAACCTGCAGACAGAGGTGGTAATGTCGTGTTGTCGCCCAAGAAAATGTATGAGAAGGAGGCGTTTCGCCAACTATATAATACTGAATGCTATAGAAAGCTTACATATAATCCTTTGTTGGCATTCTCAGACAAACTGGACGGTATAATTAAACGGGCCGTTCAGCATGACATTATAACCAAAAACTTAGCATCTACAGTACACTCCTGGTTAATGAACCAACAGTGGCTACCATGTACTTTCTTCCGAAGGTTCATAAAAATATTGAGACACCACCAGGATGCCCTATTATATCTGGGAGGGGAAACGTTTTGGAACATGTCCATCGGTGGATCGACCATCACCTCCAACCCTTAGTAGCTAACATTCCTTCCTTCCTTAAAGATACTGGAGAGTTGTTATGTTAGGTCGATGGCTTGTGTCTGGAGGCTGGATGGCTTCTGATGACCTGATGACTTTCCTCTTAACTCACAGTTAATATATGTGGGGGGCTGCCTTTACCTTTGGGGAAATTTCTCTGAGGCAAGGTAAGGCTTATTTTCCTATCTTTAGGGGTAGTTAGCTCTTAGGCTGTGAAGAGGCGTCTAGGGAGAGTAAGGTACGCTCCACAGCTATTTCTAGTGTGTGTGTTATAGGATTAGGATTTGCGGTCAGCAGAGTTCCCACTTCCCAGAGCTCGTCCTGTCTTCTAGTTTAACCATCAGGTCATTCCAGGTGCACCTAACCACCAGGTCCATAACACCCCACCAGTACCAAAAACCTGCTCAATCTGGCTGAGCCAAGTTTTTTCTTACGCTCTATATTCCATCTTGTCAGTAGAAAGACCTGTGCATAACACAGCAAAAGAGAGATAACAAATAAAGAGATAGGCAAGCATATTAAAGTGGAAAAATATGGAGGAACTCTCCACCTGTAACATAAATTAAATGTTTTAAATAATTCCACATATAGTTTGTTTGACTAAAATACTGGCCAACTACAAAAAGCAACATGGAAAAATAGCAAGGGAAATGGAACAGTTATAAAGCCCAACAAAAGTAATTAATGAATATTCTTTATTGGTAACAAAACCGGTGAACTGGACAAATGGGGCTAAAATTGATAAAATGTTCACAGCATCCCAACATCGCCTAAGACAGGCATGTCACAGGTGTCAAATAACCATTTCAAGTAATGTCTATACAAGTCCAAAATCCACAATGGAAGGCACCCCTTAGAGTATAAATAGGTTATAGTCAATACTAGTACCTTAATAGATTGCAGTCAATATGATCCCGGCGGCATGCCCGTCCATTTCTCAAGGGGCATGGAAATGTAAGTCAGGCAAGTAGGTGTCGCGTTGTCATGGTACCAGCTGCAGTCACCAGGCCGCATCCAGCGCAGCCACCGAAACCGGAAACACGTGGGGCCCCACGTGATCCAGAAGCAGACGCTGAAGCTCGAACGCAAGCCGGCGAGTGCCGGGGGAACCACGGGGCATGCGCATAAAGGAAAATTGAAGCCAGCAGCCTGGCCAGCCACTGGAGAAGTGATCTGGCAAGTGCTGTACCATACCTCCCAACTTTTGAAGAAGGGAAAGAGGTATAAAGTTATAAAGTGCGCCGCAGCAAATTTTAGACCACGCCTCTGAGGACACCCATTTTGCAACTAGTCACACCCATATCCACATCTCAACCACACCCGTTTAGCACTGCTGATCACAGTGTTTCATAAACAATAATTATAAACAAAAAATATGGCCACACAGTGCTCCATACTGTATAATGGCCACACATGATGCTCAATATTGTATAATGGCCACACATGATGTTCCATACTGTATAATGGCTACACAGTGATCCACATACTGTATAATGGCCACACATGATGCCCAATACTGTATAATGGCCACACATGATGCCCAATACTGTATAATGGCCCCACATTATGCTCCATACTGTATAATGACCCCACATGATGCTCAATACTGTATAAAGGCCCCACATGATGCTCAATACTGTATAATGGCCACACATGATGCTCAATACTGTATAATGGCCACACATGATGCTCCATACTGTATAATGGCCACGCATAATGCTCAATACTGTATAATGGCCACACATGAAGCTCTATAATCTATAATGGCCACACATGATGCTCCATAGTGTATAATGACCCCACATGATGCTCAATACTGTATAATGCCCCCCTCCCATCTTGTATGCATGGCTCATCTCCCCCCATCCTGCATTCATGGCTCATATCCCCCTCCTGTATGCATGGCTCATCTCCCTCCCATCCAATATGCATGGCTCAAATCCCCCTCCTGTACGCATGGCTCATCTCCCTCCCTTCCCATATGCATGGCTCATATCCCCACCCCCCTCCTGTATGCATGGCTCATCTCCCTCCCCTCCCATCCCATATGCATGGCTCATATCCCCCCTGGCCTCCTGTATGCATGGCTCATATCCTCCCTCTCATGTATGCATGGCTCATCTCCCTCCCATCTCATATGCATGGCTCATATCACCCCTCTCCTGTATGAATGGCTCATGCCCCGCCCTTCCCATATGCATGGCTCATATCCCCCCTCTCCTGTATGCATGGATCATCTTCCTCCCATTCCATATGCATGGCTCATATCTCCCCTCTCCTGTATGCATGGCTCATCTCCCTCCCATCCCATATGCATGGCTCATATCCCCCCTCTCCTGTATGCATGGCTCATCTCACTCCCATCCCATATGCATGGCTCATATCCCCCCACTCCTATATGCATGGCTCATTCCCTCCCATCCCATATGTATGGCTCATATCCCCCCTCTCCTGTATGCATGGCTCATCTCCCTCCCATCCCATATGCATGGCTCATATCCCCCCTCTCCTGTATGCATGGCTCATCTCCCTCCTTGTCATGTCGGACGCTGTTCAGACCAGGTTATTCGACAGACAGCGGTAATTTTTGACCACTATGTGCTCATTGGCGTCGGCTAGATTTTATCTAGCTGTTCCGGGGTTAATTTACCTGATCCTCGGATTGGAAGCTGGGCCATGCCCATTGCCTTTAAATAGTTCTCCTGATCATTGGGCGTCGCCGATTATAGCTTCTGTCTTGTGCGTTGTTATCTCGGTCTGGAGTGGAGAGCTGGTTGTTGGAGATTCGTTGCTGGTGGTGTATTTTCCTTTATCTTATTTACTCCTTCCTATATTTGTATTTATTTTGCCCTGCACATTTATGGTGTATTCCTGAGTGACTGCGGCGTGGTGTATATTTTCCTTTATCCTGGTCTGTGCTAACTGTGGGTATTGGAGTATTACCTCTTCACTGGGTGGTGGGCGGAGGTTTCAGCCTAGGGTTGAAACAGGAGACAGGGTGAGGTTCGAGGCCTGGACATGCACACCATCAGTGTAAACTCCAGGTAGAGGGTCAGTCAAGATTTCCCTAGTCTGAGGGAAATTGCAGGGGCCCGGGTTATTAGCTCTCGCTCACCTAGTCTCCCCGTGACACTCCTATCCCATATGCATGGCTCATATCCCCCCTCTCTCTCTCCTGTATGCATGGCTCATCTCCCTCCCATCCCATATGCATGGCTCATATCCCCCCTCTCCTGTATGCATGGCTCATCTCCCTCCCATCCCATCCTGTATGCATGGCTCATATTCCTCCCTCCTGTATGCATGGCTCATCTCTCAACCCCCCTCCCGCTTCTGCTCCTGCTCCCACTCCAATCTTGCATGTCTAGGCTCCCTGTCCTCCTTCATCCCCCGTCCCCTCATCCCCCCGTCCTTCCGTCCCCCTTCCCTCATACTCACCTTTCCCACAATGCACGGCTGCACTGAACATCCCTCTAGCTCTGTCCCAACTCCTGGCGCAGTACCTTCTTCCTGTGTGAGCAGTCATGTGGTACCACTCATTAAGGTCATGAATATGCCCATATTCATGACCTTAATGAGCGGTACCACGTGACCGCTCACTCAGGACGAGCTGCTGGTGTTGAGACCAGGCATCGCTGGAGCAGGGTGAGTATGACGTATTCATGGAGGGTGGGAGGCAGGCGGGCAGGCAGGCAGGTGACCGGGGGGGCTGGGGGTCGGTCGGTCGGGAGGTGATCCAGGTCTTAAATTAAAAAAAACTTGCTCAGGTGCCACCCCCCGCATTGTCCCACCCTAGGCATGTGCCCTCAAGTGCCTAGTGGCAAATACGGCCCTGACCCCCACTAAACTGGAGATTGGACTCGCTCTGACCCTCGGTGGCTTTGGAGTCCGTGCCCAAGGACACCCTGAGTCAGATGCTGAGTCCAAACAGGAATTCCCACCCTACACTAACCGTTTGTCAGGAAAGCGCACTGATAGCGCACAGCGCCACACTTGTCTGGCACTTGTGCTGAGTGTGCAGGTTAGCTCTGTCGGGCACTAGGTAGCTTCCACCATTCGCGAGCAGTCATCAACACAAGGAATGGGAATGATTAAGGAGCTTTCACCCATCGACAGACATTCATCTACACACACGTTAGTAAATTTACAGTAGCGCATGGCCGAGCTGCCATGCACAGCTTTTAATCCGGAAAACTGTTTAGTATGGTATATATTAGCTGCATTAAGTCCCTGTATATTTGGAGTATGCCTTATTAACTGTCTTTTGGTTTCCTGTTATACTATTATTTAAATATACTATTATGTATATTAAGACTTATCTATATTATTTATTGATTCCCACCTTGGATACTATGACCATTCTGTCCACAGGGGGTTAATAATTTCAGCGATATGCTTCTAGTTCTTGGATATATCTTGCATGTGTGTGCATATATTTATTTTGCCATATGTATGCACTTTGAGGACAACCTGTTAGCTAAATCCATTATAACCTTTATATGTATTCTGTTTAAAATGGCATATTATTCTCCAGTGGCTGGTCAGGCTGCTAGCTTCAATTTTTCCTTTATGCGCATGCCCCGTGGTTCCCCCGACAATGTTGTAGCTGTTTGCGTTCTGACCCAATGTCAGATATGTCATATCACCAGTGAGGCCAAATCAGGAGGTTATGCACTTAATTGACAAGTGCGCTTAGAGAAAAAGGAAACTGCACACAGGCTGTGAGCAAAATCACTTTATATCATCTTATGGAGCAAGAGGCAGTATTTTATACCATTTACAATAAATGTAACTCAATGTAATTCATGTAGTCCTCCACCTGTTACCTCAGGTCATGCTGACCTTTATTTCCCACGTACCCAGAACATGTTGTGGCTGACTATTGAGAACACATATGATAGGAAGTATAGTCTCCTTGAAAAGGAGACTACCTGACTACTGCATCATGACTAAACACATTCTAGCAATTAAAGGCAAAAGGCAAATTAAAGTAAAATCATTAACCCTTCTATATCAATTTCCCCTTTTTGTAAATGGTATAACCTCTGCCACAGGGTCAGTTGGTGTTCACAAAGGAGCTACTGTCTCATGGGTCTAGTACCCATAAGTGGGCTTTCTACTTGCTTCGCCCATCCATCCAGCCCTTCCTTACACATACACTATTCAATAGCTTATGTAATGCATATATTAGCACTTTTACAGTTACATAAAGCAATAAACAAAACAATAAAATTTGCATGCAAGTCTGTAAAATACCAAAAAAAAAAATCCATCCCTCTGGTCCACTAAACCAATTGGCTAGATTTAAAAAGGAGTCTCTATATTGTATTGGTCACATTAAGAACCTCAAGGAACCTAGAAAATCTGAGTTCAAGTCTCATTGTGTATGTAGTATGGTGTTAATACTTTCCTTGGCTCCAGAGGTAAGGCTAAGTGCAGTCCTTGCAAATACTGGGCTGTGTGTACAGATCCAACAGTCCAACAGTTTTTGTCCTTCCAAGTCTATTATAAGAAGAGCATGATGTTGAATAAGTGTGTTGTTCCTGTCAAACAAACTTTAAAAGTTTATCCAGTGTCTCTGTAGAGTGCTAATCCTGCCACTGCCAGCAAGGTGATTAGGAGAACAGTCATTCTGCTGGTGAAAAGATCTTTTTGCAGTGACTGGCATGGATCCAGGTGGGCTTTCCCTCAAGTTTCACTGAGGTGAATGTGGTCAGCTGGACTTTTATAATGGGCCATCAAACTGTGGATCTAGGCTACTTCTCACGTTTCTGTGTTTTACCACCCAATTGCCTGGATTCAGCTGATTTATGTCTGCACTACATCATATGGAAATTATTGCCAATTATCAAGACACACTCAATAATGGAGTGGTTCTGCAGGTGGTGACCACAGACCACATCTCATTACCAATGCTTTCTGGCTGATGTTTTCGTCACTTTTGAATGTTGGTTCTGCTTTCACACTCGTGGTAGCATGAGACAGACTCTACAACCCACACAAGTTGCTCAGGTAGTGCAGCTCATCCAGGATGGCACATCAGTGCGAGCTGTGGAAAGAAGGTTTGCTGTGTCTGTCAGCGTAGTGTCCAGAGGCTGGAGGCACAAACAGGAGACAGGCCAGTACGCCAGGAAACGTGAAGGGGGTCATAGGAGGGCAATAACCCAGCAGCAGGACTGCTACCTCAGCCTTTGTGCAAGGAGGAACAGGAGGAGCACTGCCAGAGCCCTGCAAAATGACCTCCAGCAGGCCACAAGTGTGCATGTGTCTGCACAAATGATTAGAAACTGAATCAATGAGGATGGTCTGAGTGCCCAACATCCACAGATGGGGGTTGTGCTCACAGCCAAACACCATGCAGGATGCTTGGCATTTGCCACATAACATCAGATTTGGCAAATTCACCACTGGCACCCTGTGATCTTCACAGATGAAAGCATGCTCACACTGAGCACATGTGACAGATGTGACAGAGTCCGGAGACACCGTGGAGAGCGATCTGCTGTCTGCAACATCCTTCAGCATTACCAGTTTGGTAGTGAGTCAGTAATGTTGTGGGGTGTCATCTCTTTGAAGGGCTGCACGTATTCCATGTGCTCACCAGAGGTAGCCTGACTGCCATTAGTTACCAAGATGATATCCTCAGACCCCTTGTGAGACCATATGCTGGTGCGGTTGGCCCTGGTTTCCTCCTAATGCAGGACAATGCCAGACCTCATGTGGCTGGAGTATGTCAGCAGTTCCTACAAGATGAAGGTATTGAAGCTATGGACTGGCCCGCATGTTCCCCAGACCTGAATCCAAATGAACACATCTTGGACATCATGTCTCGCATCATCCACCAACGTCGCTTTGCACCACAGACTGTGCAGGAGTTGGTGGATTCTTTAGTCAAGGTTTGGGAGGAGATCCCTCAGGAGACCATCCGCCGCCTCCTCACGAGCATGCGCAGGAATTTTAGGGAGGTCATACAGGCACTTGGTGACCACACACACTACTGATCATTTCCTTGTCTTGAGGCATTTCCACTGAAGTTGGATCAGCCTGTAATTTGATTTTCCACTTTGATTTTGAGTATCATTCCAAATTCAAACCTCCATGGGATATTCATTTTGATTTACGTTGATCATTTTTATGTTTTATTCTTCTCAACACATTTAACTACGTAATGAATAAAGATTTGCAACTGGAATATTTAATTCAGTGATATCTAGGATGTGGGATTTTATTGTTCCCTTTATTTTTTGAGCAGTATATATGCAGATTGTAAAAACCACAAGAGTTAAAAGAAAAGAGAACCTACTAGTAGAACAGAATGGTGGCAAACTCCAAAGCACACAAAACTGAATAACAGTTTATTCAATATTCAGACACACGTCTTAAAATGTCTTAGGTAACGATGTCACTGATGTTCGCTGTACAAATTGTGAAACTCGATGTGGAAAGCAGCAAATGGTCATCATAGCCATATGAGAATGGAGCAGAGCCTGGCCTTGGAGTTGAGACTAGTGCAAAATATATGCTTATCAATATATAAACAATAAGTCTTTCCCCCTTAGTTTAAGTATTAAATTTAAAGCAAACCTGTCAGCAGTTTTGGCCAATATAAGATACAGCCACTGTCTTTCAGGACTTATCTACAGCGTTCTATAATGCTGTAGATAACCCCTAGTCCATCCTGAAAGATAAGAAAAATAAGTTTTATTATAATCACTGAGGAGTGCAATCCAGTGTAGTCCAGTCCATTGGGTGTCGCAGTTCCAGGTCCGGTGCCTCTCATTTTCTTGCGATGTCGCACTCCTGTTGGTTTATTGCTCCACAGCATTGCGATCCTGTGCAGGCGTACTTATCAGCCCTGTTGAGGGCAGAGTAAAGTACTGCAGTGCGCAGGCGCTGGGCCTCTCTGACATTTTTCAGCGCCTGCACACTGCAGTACTTTAGGCCTCTTTCACACTTCCGGCTTTCTTTTTCCATCACAATGCATCGTTTTGTGAAAACACGGATCCAACAAATGTTTCTGCTGGATCCGTTTTTTCTCATAGACTTGTATTAGCGACGGATTGTGATGGATGGCCTTCTGTTTCATCCGTCGTGCACTGGATCCGTCCTAAAATTGCTGTCCGTTGGGTGGAGACAATGCACACAGGAACGTTTTTTCTGTACATCGGAAAATTGCTCAGTGACGGATCATGCGCAGTCCGTCGTTGGATATAATGGAAACCTATGGACTCAGGATCTGTCGCTGACTGTCAAAAGCAGGAATCCAGAGACGGATGCCGTCTTTTGGAACTGAGCATGTGCGGGAGAATTTCTCATCAGATATATAATGTTAAAAATAATATTAAAAAAAAATTGTGATATTCTTACATTCCGGCATTCCTCACAGCCTTCCCAATGCTCTCGATGCTGCCGACAGCTCCGGTTCTCAGTAATGCCTTGCGATATGACCCGGTGACGTAGTAGTCTCACGAGACCCCTACATCATCACAGGTCATTGTCTCAAAAGGCATTACTGGGAACTGGAGCTGCCGGCAGCATCGTGAACACTGGGAAGGCCACTGGAAGGCTGCAGGTGATGCCAGAAGGTAAGAATATCAAATTTTTTTAATTTTTTTAATTATTTTTAACCTGGGTTGTCTTGTGTATGCATTTTCGCAGTGTAAAAACGCGCCGAAGACGCATACTCAACGTGTGCACATAGCCTTGACGGATCAGTCAAAAAAACGGACCCAGTGCATCCATTTTTTACAATCTGCACAGGATCCATCTTTTCAACATTTTGACGGATTGTGACTGATTGTAAAAAATGGAAGTATGAAAGAGGCCTTACTCTGCCCTCAACAGATAAGTACACCAGTGCAGAAGCAAGATGCCGGAGAGTGATGAAGTAAAAGGAGGGAGGCATCCCAAGAAGATGGGAGATGCCAGACCCAGAATTATGACACTTATCGGACCCGGACCGACTCCCCCCCCCCCCCCCCCCCCCGAGTATAATAAAATTTATCTTTCAGGTCGGCCCAGGGGCTTATCTACATTAGTATAGAATGTCATAGATAAGCTCTGAAAGGCAGTGGCCGTATCTTATATCTGCCAAAACTGCTGACAGGTTCCCTTTAAGTATCCAGGAGGCTTCTATTAACAAAACTTAATTTGCCAGTTTCCTCTATTATTTGAGTAATTCATTCTTTCTATTCAAAACAAAGCCAAATTACTTCACCTCACTATCATATTTAATGCATTAAACCAACTAGTGTCTATCACAGTTGATAAAACGTTCAATATGGTGATGCATACTATGCTGCAAACCTACCATAGGTCTTAATGGTCATAAACACCTTGTCGCCTTGAGAATCGAATGTAAAGTGTGTATTTTACATAAAATCTAGCATATTGGGAGCATGATAATGAAATGTATTGCAAAACATTTAACAAATCAGTAATTCATTGATAGCTATAATTAATATTTTTTTTTCATATTCTGCAGATTGGTCGCTTTGACTTTACTTGAGTTGTATATTTATTTCTTGATTATGTATTCATACATGATTGCATGTTTGTCTGTTTTATAAGGCTTTCCCATGATTCTGCGTGTAAACTATAGCTAAGGGCATTGTGTAGAAATGTCTCAGTCTGTATCACATGTGCAACACTATGTAAAAAAGTATTTTTTACAGATTACTAAATCAAGAAACAAAGAAAGAAGTGGATTTACCAGGATGCCCCTCTAGCAGCTTTATAATAGATGTAAAATACACCATTTTACAACATAAGTGGTCTAATGTGGCGAAGAATTTTAGATAACTCAACTTAAAAAAGTTTTTACTGTAGTGTCAAGAAGTTATGTCTTCTACATTACATTGCTGAAATAAATGGAAATTTCTGATATACAGTTATTTTATTACACCTAAAATAGCATTGCTTCTGCTTTCAATCACTAAGTGTTTGCATAAAGAAATAAAATGTAGGTAATATATTTTTGTAAAATATTGAATTTGCTACACTTTTAAAGGCTATGCATCTTCATTATTATGTCTGACTGCTCTGGTTTGACTTCACACTTTTAGATAGATGTGCGATCTCTAAAGTGAGCCCTAAGGGTACAATAACAGTGCAATATCAGGGGAAAAACCACATGAACATTTCTGAATTAAGTATCAATATTTCATTCAATGATAGTAGAATGTTTAATGGCCCTCTATTTTTTTTTCTTATATATGATAATGTTTCAGTCTGTAATCTACAACTAATCTCCGAAGGACGCTTCAACCTCCTCAAGTGAAATTATAAATCCACTGCAGGTCAAATAGAGTTGGAGCAAATGTATTTTTCATTGTTTAAATATTTAAATAGTAAGACCAAATACATAGGAATAAAGGAAAAATAGAAATTATATTGTTATCATTAGCTACATTTAAACCCCTCTACAATTATTTTAAATTAAATTATATAATTTTAATTATGAATTAAAACTAAATACCTGTAAAATATGCATTACTGTGCAAAACTTTTAGAGAGAAATATTGTGCACACCCCTTGTTAGGTAGGGGGGTGCAGGCTGAACTGGAAAATCCAAATGAAGTCAAACAGCAGAAAATCACCCGAACTTGTACTGAGATTTTTTAAAATGATTGTTTGTATTTACTTAGTTACAGTACTATATTTCAACGAAGTGTTGGGTAGAAAAATATAGAGCGACAAGTCGTATTTTACATTTATACCCAGCAAGGGTCTTTTCCAAACGACGCTTTCATCACAAGGATAGGGTGTACTGTGCAGCATGCACACTAACGCTGCTCGACGTTAACCCCTTCCCGACCTATGACGCCACGTAGGTGTCATGAAAGTCGGTGCCAATCCAACTTGTGACGCCTATGTGGAGGGATCGCGTCCCTGCAGATCGGGTGAAAGGGTTAACTCCAATTTCACCCGATCTGCAGGGACAGGGGGAGTGGTACTTCAGCCCAGAGGGGGTGGCTTCGCCCCCCCCCCCCCGAGGCTACGATCGCTCTGATTGGCTGTTGAAAGTAAAACAGCTATAAAACTAAATTTTATTTAAATATTTAAAAAATCACCTACCCAGTGTACACAAAAACAGTTTAGATACCATGTATAAATGACCACAAAATTTGCCTACAACTCCCTGCAATAGGCCTAACTGATAGCCTACCTACCTGTGGAGGTTGGCACCCTAAAGAGCGATTTGGCGCCCCCACTCACCGTAGTCTATCCCTATCTTCCCTACCACAGCCCTTACAATAAGGTTGGAAATCAATATATAAAAAAGAATAGAGATGAAGAGAGTCTTTTAGATATACACGCTCAGTGGACCTAATTCAGCAGGGATATCATATAGCAAAATAAATGATCCAGCCACAAAAAATATCCGTAATCAACCGTTGATAATACTTCCAACAAAAAAGACACATACACTTTCCACAATACTAGTACATATGATATAAATTTCCACAATAGCAGTCCATATCATATGAATGCCCTTCTCGGTCTGATACCATTACATCTGGGGGCATCCCAAAATGATCTGCTGAAAAAAACGCCGCAATGACAGATATCACAGTGGAAAGAGATAAATACTAAATAAAGCTGGAAGTAAACTTATCTGATCCGGATATACCCCGATGCATTTCCCCGCAATCTGCGGTTCATCAGGAGGTAAACCGATGCCATAGATGCTGACCGGGTCCAGATGAAAAAGATAGAAAAAAGACCCGTCGTTTATGAAAGTGAAACAGCCAATCAGAGCAATTTGTAATATTTCACCTATGAAAAGTGGTGAAATATTACAATCCAGCCATGGCCGATGCTGCAATATCATCGGCCATGGCTGGAAACCCTGATCTGCCCCCCGCCACCGCCACCAATCTCCTCCCCAGTCCCCCGTCCTGTGCTCCGCTCCCTTCTGTCCCCCTGTTAGCTCCCCCCGTCCTCCTGTCCGCTCCCCTCGTGCTCCGATCCACCCCCCCATGCTCCAATCCCCCCGTGCTCCGATCTCCCCCCTCATACTTACTCCCGGTGCCGGTCCGTCTTCTTCATGGGTGCCGCCATCTTCCAAAATGGCAGGTGCATGCGCAGTGCGCCCGCCGAATCTGCCGGCCAGTAGATTTGTTCCAGGTACATTTTGATCACTGTGATAAAACCTATCACAGTGATCAAAAAAAAAAAATAGTAAATGAACCCCCCTTTATCACCCCCATAGGTAGGGACAATAATAAATAAAATATTTTTTTTCTTCCCCCACTAGGGTTAGGGTTAGGGTTAGATTTAGGGTTAGGGTTAGGGTTAGGGCTAGGGTTAGGGTTAGGGTTAGAATTAGGGTTAGAACTAGAGTTAGAATTAGGCTATGTGCACATGGTGCAGATTTGGCTGCGGATCCTCAGCGGATTGGCCGCTGCGGATTCGTAGCAGTTTTCCATCAGGTTTACAGTGCCATGTAAACCTATGGAAATCCAAATCCGCTGTGCCCATGGTGCGGAAAATACCACGCGTAAACGCTGTGTTGTATTTTCCGCAGCATGTCAATTCGTTGTGCGGATTCCGTTTTACACCTGTTTCTCAATAGGAATCCGCAGGTGAAATCCGCACAAAAAACACTGGAAATCCACGGTAAATCCGCAGGTAAAACACTGTGACTTTTACCTGTGGATTTTTCAAAAAATGGTGTGGAAAAATATCACACGAATCCGCTATGTGGGCACATAGCCTTAGGGTTAGGGTTGGAATTAGAGTTAGGGTTGGAATTAGGGCTAGGGTTGGAAATAGGGTTAAGATTAGGCTTGTGGTTAGGGTTAGGGGTGTGTTGTGGTTAGGGTTGTGGTTAGGGTTGGGATTTGGGTTGGGATTAGGGTCAGGATTAGGGTTGGGATTGGGGTTAGGGGTGTGTTGGGGTTAGGGTTGTGATTAGGGTTATATCTAGAGTTGGGATTAGGGTTTGGGGTGTGTTGGGGTTAGTGTTGGAGTTAGAATTGAGGGGTTTCCACTGTTTAGGCACATCAGGGGTCTCCAAACGCAACATGGCGCCACCATTGATTCCACCCAATCTTGCGTTCAAAAAGTCAAATGGTGCTCCCTCCCTTCCGAGCCCCAACGTGCTCCCAAACAGTAGTTTACCCCCACATATGGGGTACCAACATACTCAGGACAAACTGGGCAACAATTATTGGGGTCCAATTTCTCCTATTACCCTTGCAAAAATAAAACATTGCTTGCTAAAACATAATTTTTGAGGAATGAAAAATTATTTTTTATTTTCACGGCTCTGCGTTATAAACTACTGTGAAACACTTGGGGGTTCAAAGTGCTCACCACACATCTAGATAAGTTCCTTGGGGGGTCTAGTTTCCAAAATGGGGTCATTTGTGTGGGGTTTCTACTGTTTAGGCACATCAGGGGCTCTGCAAATGCAACGTGATGCCCGCAGACCATTCCATCAAAGTCTGCATTTCAAAACATCACTGCTTCCCTTTCGAGCCCCAACTTGTGCCCAAACAGTGGTTTACCCCCACATATGGGGTACTAGCGTACTCAGGACAAACTGGACAACAACTGCTGAGGTCCAATTTCTCCTGATACCCTTGCAAAAATAAAACATTGCTTGCTAAAACATAATTTTTGAGGAATGAAAAATTATTTTTTATTTTCACGGCTCTGCGTTATAAACTTCTGTGAAGCACTTGGGGGTTCAAAGTGCTCACCACACATCTAGATAAGTTCCTTGGGGGGTCTAGTTTCCAAAATGGGGTCACTTGTGGGGGGTTTCTACTGTTTAGGCACATCAGGGGCTCTGCAAACGCAACGTGACGCCCGCAGACCACTTCATCAAAGTCTGCATTTCAAGACGTCACTACTTCCCTTCCGAGCCCCGACGTGTGCCCAAACAGTGGTTTACCCCCATATGTGGGGAATCAGTGCAATCAGGATAAACTGGGCAACAACTATTGAAGTCCAATTTCTCCTGTTACCCTTGTGAAAATAAAAAATTTCTTGCTAAAACATCATTTTTGAGAAAAGAAAAATGATTTTTTATTTTCACGGCTCTGCGTTGTAAACTTCTGTGAAGCACTTGGGGGTTCAAAGTGCTCACCACATATCTAGGTAAGTTTCTTGGGGGGTCTAGTTTTCAAAATGGGGTCACTTATGGGGTTTTCTACTGTTTAGGCACATCAGGGGCTCTGCAAACGTAACATGATGCCCGCAGACCATTCCATCAAAGTCTGCATTCCAAAACATCACTACTTCCCTTCCGAGCCCCGACGTGTGCCCAAACAGTGGTTCCTCCCCACATATGGGGTATCAGCATACTCAGGACAAACTGGACAACAACTTTTCGGGTCCAATTTCTCCTGTTACTCTTGTGAAAATAAAAAATTGTGGGCTAAAAAATAATTTTTGAGGAAAGAAAAATGATTTTTTATTTTCACGGCTCTGCGTTATAAACTTCTGTGAAGCACTTGGGGGTTTAAAGTGGTCACCGCACATCTACATAAGTTCCATGGGAGGTCTAGTTTCCAAAATAGGGTCACATGTGGGGGAGCTCCAATGTTTAGGCACACAGGGGCTCTCCAAACGCGACATGGTGTCCGCTAGCGATTGGAGCTAATTTTTCATTCAAACGTCAAATAGCACTCTTTCCCTTCCGAGCCTTGCCGTGTGCACAAACAGTGGTTTACAGGGGCTCACCAAACGCGACATGGTGTCCGCTAAAGATTGGAACCAATTTTTCATTGAAATAGTCAAATGGTGCTCCTTCCCTTCCAAGCCCTGCTGTGAGCCCAAACAGTGGTTCCCCCCCACATATGGGGTATAGGCGTACTCAGGACAAACTGTACAATAACTTTTGTGGTCCAGTTTCTCTTTTTACCCTTGGGAAAATAAAAAAAAATTGTTGCTAAAAGATCATTTTTGTGACTAAAAAGTTAAATGTTAATTTTTTCCTTCCATGTTGCTTCTGCTGCTGTGAAGCACCTGAAGGGTTAATAAACTTCATGAATGTGGTTTTGAGTACCTTGAGGGGTGCAGTTTTTAGAATGGTGTCACTTTGGGGTATTTTTAGCCATATAGATCCCTCAAACTGACTTCGAATGTGAGGTGGTCCCTAAAAAAAATGGTTTTGTAAATTTCGTTGTAAAAATGAGAAATCGCTGGTCAAATTTTAACCCTTATAACTTCCTAGCAAAAAAATTAATTTTGTTTCCAAAACTGTGCTGATGTAAATAGACATGTGGGTCATGTTATTTATTAACTATTTTGTGTCACATAACTCTTTCGTTTACCAGAATAAAAATTCTAAATTTGAAAATTGCGAAATTTTCAAAATTTTAGCCAAATTTCCATTTTTTTCACAAATAAACGCAAAAATTATCGATCTAAATTTACTACTATCATGAAGCCCAATATGTCACGAAAAAACATTCTCAGAACCGCAAGGATCCGTTGAAGCATTCCAGAGTTATTACCTCATAAATGGACACTGGTCAGAATTGCAAAACACGGCCAGGTCATTAAGGTCAAAATAGGCTGGGTCATGAAGGGGTTAAGGTGAAGTTGAAAAAGATGTAGAACGGGTTGAAACATAATATTTGACTTGTCTCATTATATTTTTCTACCCATCACTTTGGTGAAATATTGTAGTATAAATAAATACAAACAATCAATTAAAAAATTCTCAGTGCGAGTGCAGCTGATTTCCTGCTGTGTGCAAACGTTTTAGACAGGTGTAAACAAAAATTCTGCAAGTAAGAACGTTTTAAAAATGGAAGTGCTAATAGTTTAATTTTGTAAATAAAAAATGCAATGTGAAAGAACAAAAGAGGATCCTAAGTCATATCAATATTTCAATATTGCCTTAAAAACACCATCAGTTCTTCAAGGCACACAGTTTTTGAAGGGACTGAGCACCTAGGTTGTTCCAAACCTCATGAAGAAACAACCCAAGATGTGCTGTGAATGTATGCTTGTGCAAGTTCTTTTGTATCTTCATCAAGTCACCCACAGATTCGATGATATTGAGATCAGGGCTCTATGGGAGCTATGTAATCACTTCCAAGACTCCTGGTTTGTTAAACTGAAGATAGTTCCTAAGCCTATCAACTGTATGTTTGGAGTAGTTGTCCAGCTGAAGAACGATTTGAATCCACTCATATGCCTCCCTGTTGGTAAAAAATTGCAGTAATTTGTTTGAAAAATTAATCACCAATATATAATAGAATTCCAAATGAGCAGAAAGTGGACATTAAAAGGTAACATTTCTTAGGTCATTTAAAATGTAAAAGGGTCTCAAGTGCATAAACCACACAACTAGACATAGAAACACAAAAAATCTAATGCACAGACAGAGGAAAACTGCAAATAGGCAAAAAAGTAGGTTCTCTAGAAAATTATATCTACCGACAATCAAGAGTAAATACCAGCAAATATATCAAAGGTCAAACCAAGTTATTGTCCAGCTGCAGGCCATTTTGGAGCCAGATTCCTCCCAGTTGACATTGTATGATAGATTATGTAGTGGAGCGGGGTTGAAACAGTGTGACAGATAAGCAGGGAACACAGAAAGTTCAACATAAAAGTGTCCTTATTTTCAGACTCACATAAACAGAAGTAATATCCTCATGATCGCAGCCGGGTTTCCACAAATAGTCTTTGTTTCAACCCGTTGCCATGGGCAATGGCACTTCTGTAACTCCTGGGTGCATCAACAACTTTGAAGTCCATGGCTCTGTATTGGCTTCACAGAGGTCTGGGTTGCACAGAGCATTCTGGTCTGCAGCTTACAAGACTCCAAACTAACACACGCAAGGCCAAACTGAGAGATTAAATGGAATTGTGGCCATATAGCAACTTCCAAAACCCGGAGTGGAGAATCGGATTCACCCAACTACCTAACATGCAAATCCCTATAAAAGTTAAAGCCCTTGTCGGGTTTTCCTAACAATCTGGCTGGATCAACTACTTGGACATAATCCATACTTCCTTTTATTTTGCCTCATGATTCACAGGCTTTCTAGGGTAAACACAAGGCTCTCCAGTGGGTTTAATAGAACTTTGTCTGCATCCTGGGGGATGCAAATTGACCCTCATATATGATTCCCCTCACTACCTCACAATGTGTATCTGTCTCTGTTTTACTGTATTGAAGACATTAAGAAATGGTCAATGTTATGTCGTATACCTAGTGACAAATTAACTCCAAGCTAAGCACTCTAAAAAAAAAGTGGGCAGCCAGGAGATGTCTGACATGCATGGCTGTGCAGTGGCAGTGGCAGGTGAAGAAACTGCACAATATAGAATTAGAGCAGGGCAGCCAAGGAAATACATGGCAGTTTGGGGCAAACTACCGAAATACTATTGATGATGTGATGGACAAGGAGTAGATTCGTAGCTGAGTATGGCCCATCAGCACTGTTCACAACAGATTAGTGCAAAAGATAGACAATGGATAGCTAGGCAGGCAGATGCTATGGCCGATTTAATAATTGATAATAGTCGAGGTAAGTTAACGTCAGCAATGTTCCATGTCTGGTTCACTTTGAAAAAATGTAAGGTTTTCCATACTTGTGGGTAATTACTGCAATGATACTGACAGTGTCACTGTGGAAATCCTAGATGGCTCAAGCAGGGGGCACGGGACCGAGAGACGGGAGTGTAAGGAGCAGGGCACTCAGTGTGCACAGGACCTGAGACTAAGGCACACAGTATGCACAGTACCTGAAACTAGACAGTTACGTGACCGCAGAGTGGAGGAGACACCATGCAAGAGGACGGGGAATCAGCCAAGAGTGCGGAGCACAGGACAGAGAACAATAGCTTACTCAGTGGGGAGCTGCGGGTCAAAAGCCAGACGAGAGCGAGGTACCAGGGACAAGACAGAAGAATAAACCAAGACGAGCCAAAGGGTCAGAGAACCAGGAAGGACAGATAACTACAGAGCAGAAAGCAGAGGCAGAAGTTTAGGGGACAAAACCGGGTCATACACAACAAAGCTCACAAGCACAGAGACAAAACAATTAGAGATGAGTAACCTGGGTCAGCAACCACAAACCGAGTACACGGAAGTATCACTGACACCTAACCAAGGGAAAAACAGCATTAAATAGCTGCCCCAGAATCAGAGAGAATATGAGCTCTGACATTACACTGGAGATTCGACATGACAGTGCACTTGTCAAAAACAGCAAAAGTTGTTGCCAGTGATCTAATCTTTTCGCCCAGAAATCCATTGGGATTGTAGTTATGGGTATCTGTAACACCCCAGGTAATCGGTTGTTACAGTGGTATTGCCTTCATCACGGGGAGGGTGATGCTATGCTTGGAAGCGAGGAAGGATCCCTTTAACAGGTAACCAGTACATGCAACACTGTTCTGACTGCTGGCCAGAAGGGGGAGCTGTAGACCCAGATTCAGGAGAACTTCCCTATATTCTGGCTGGAGGAGGAGTTAGTCAGACTGTGAGAGGAAAGAGAGGAGAGAGGAAGCAGACAGAGAGAGTCTGAGAGAGGAAAGCTGGGGCAATGCAGACGAGTGGTTCTGCAGCTCCTGGAAGGAGAGAGGAACAGAGCAGTCTGGAGGAGACTGAAAGGGTAGAAAGTGAGGACCTTGTGTGAGGCCTAAGGCAGCAAGGGACTACAACACAGCGCAGAGAGGAAGGCTTCCAACCCCACCTGGCTAGGAGAATTCCTGAATCATTTCCAGGCCGGACCACACCAGCACCTGTGATCCGTACCCTGGACTGTGGCTGCCTTACACCAGTAAAAAGGTAAAGAGACTGCAACCTTGTGTCCTGTAGTTCTTCCGGGCACTACACCATCTCTATCTACTACACCGGGAATCCTGTAGGAAGCCATACCATCCCTGCTGTCATAAAATCACCCCAGTGGACCCCTATAAGCAGCGTCAGTCATCCCTGACTGAATTCGACAGGTGGCGTCACAATTTACTTCAACCTCTTTTATTGGATGCCTAGGACCACGGACCAGCTCAAAGCCACTGTGACACATCCCTTTAAGAACCGGCCCATGTTCTGAGCACCCCAGGGTCGTAGCGGGCGATTCATATCTGCCTGAGCAAAGACAGTCTAGATATAACTGTGTGAAAACTGTATGAAAACGGTTGCAATGGCAGATGAAACATTATGACAAATATTCTGTCTCTGCTGCTCTCTGCTACTTATTGTAGCTTTAACACTAGTACAAGCAAGCAAACATTGTTTTTTCAAGAATTGAAGTGGGATCTGCTGGTCAGTCATCTGGTCAGCAAACATTGAGCTAAAGCATTGCAGAGCATGTAACACATCTATCCTGGATATAAGTCAATTCTGCCACCCTTTTAGAAGCAGGAAACCCCTTACTCACTTTGTTTTTCTGGCACCAGTGTTGCTCCACTGCCTCCTTTTCCTACTAATTTTCCAAATCCTTCAGCATGTAAGAAGGACCTTTAGCATCCTCAACAGACAAAAGTGGCAATGAATAGGTGGAAGTTGTTGTTCTTCCACTATCCCTCCTTGCTTTCTGATGAGCATATTTCCAAGGAAAAGAAATATGAGAGGAATGACATTGTTGATTCCACATGTGTTCTTACTGACAAATATTGTCATCTTTTTGAAGGTTTTCAGAAGGCGACAGATATCCCTCATCAGCTGCCAATGTTGGATCTCAAAGTAACTCATACTCCAGTTTGTTTGCTGCAATGTGTAGTTCATTATTGCTTTACTCTGCTTGCACAGATGCTGCAAAATATACAGTGTTAACTTGCACTGGGTTGAGAAGTGGCAAACTCGGTGTCACTGTGGCAGACTGTTTTACCTTGCATTAGTAGACAGAGTGAGAGCAGAGTAGTAGAATCAACAATGTGCCTTGTGTCCGTTTGAGATGGGGTAAAATCACTTGAAAAGCATCCAGAAGAGGTGTAGGACTTGAGAGACAATTTGCACTTAGCATTGGAAACAGATATAGCTCGATGTTCCAATGGCTTCAAATCCTGTCCCAGTTGCAGTGGTGCATAGCTGTTTTTAAAACATTCAATTAGTGTGCCATCAAACTTATTTTGCCCAAAGTTCCGGGTATCTACAGTGTATTGCACTTTGGAGATCAAGGTTAAGTAGAGAAAGTGGCCTATGTTTTTCAACACATAGGAACAGGATATGGGTTCCCCTTTCAGGAAGAAATAATGGAAGCTGGGTATCTTGTAGAAATTTTGAACACATGCCACAATTTCTTGAAAATCAGGAGACTACACAGGGTGGCAAGTGACTGCTCCAATAACTTGACCAGGTGACAATTTAGTTGGCATACCAGCAAATTACTGGAAAATATACACTCGTTTCTTTGACACATAAATAGGGATAGATATTTACCATTGGGACTGAAATGGAGAAGGAGACATGCTCTGAGTATAGCAAGCAGTTGCGGTGGATGACAGTGATGGTGGTGATGATGACAAAGACCAGGTACTACGTGAGGATATAGCCTGGCTAACAGAAAGATGAGCGTGGTGAGAATAGTCATGAGTAGTGTTGAGCGATACCTTCCGATATTCAAAAGTATCGGTATCGGATTGGATCGGCCGATATCCAAAAAATATCGGATATCGCAGATACCGATACCCGATACCAATACAAGTCAATGGGACACAAATATTGGAAGCGATCCTGGATGGTTCCCAGGGTCTGAAGGAGAGGAAACTCTCCTTCAGGCCCTGGGATCCATATTCATGTAAAAAATAAAGAATAAAAAAAAATATGGATATACTCACTCCTCCGACGGACCCTGGACCTCAGCGGTGCAAGCATCTGCCTCCGTTCCTAAGAATGTAGTGAGTGAAGGACCTGTGATGACGTCGCAGTCACGCACCGGTCACGCGACCAGTCACAAGACCGCGACGTCATCGCAGGTTCTACACTCATGGCATTCTTAGGAACGGAGGCTGCCGGTTGCACCGCTGAGAGCCAGGGGCCGTCGGAGGGGTGAGTATATCCATATTTTTTATTTTTATTCTTTATTTTTTACATGAATATGGATCCCAGGGCCTGAAGGAGAGTCTCCTCTCCTCCAGACCCTGGGAACCATATGCACCGCACACACCGAAGATGACTGGGAACTTATATGAACTTCCGATTCCGATTTCCGATATCACAAAAATATCGGAACTCGGTATTGGAATTCCGATACAGCAAATATCGGACGATACCCGATATTTCCAGTATCGGAATGCTCAACACTAGTCATGAGGACAACAAGCCAGAATCTCTTTGAGAAGAGTCTGCATAAGCATAGGTCTTCTTGTTTCTGATTTTGTTTTTTTGGTGCTGTGCAACCTGTGGAAAGTAATAAAAATTGCACGTGTTTGGACTTAAACTGTATTACAAGAAAAGTAATCTGAGGTAACAATAGTAGTTTACACATGGTCCTGAAAGCCATAAAATAAAGGACGTTATTTTGTGTAACACATCAGGGGTGATATACGGTATGTAATCATGTTTCCAAGTGGCAAAATATAAGTATGCGGAAAGCACAAAATGCACCATGTCGGCAAAAATTAAGAACCATTATGATAACATCACCAAAGGGTAACAAGGGAAGTCATTATCAAGACATTACAATCAATTTCAAAACCAGTCCTGCAAAAACACTAAATTCTTTGGAATTCAAATAGTCATCAAGAACTGGAGGAAAGGTGGAAACCACTTGAAGCAAATGTCAAGAATAGAATGGTTAAACTACTATTACCTAGAGGTTCTTGGACTGTCTAGGTATTGCTTTTTATGTGTACAGATACATTGAATATCTGGAAGTATTGTTTTGAGCTTCTCTGCTCTTTCTCCCCCTGTTCTCTCTCAACTGTCCCTCTGTGACACCAAAGGGTCATCCAATAAGCATTTTTTCCCAAAATTCGATATAATTTTTACATTATTTTACATGTTTACATTTCTATTTTTATTATTTTTTAAAAAGCTCTAATTTTTCCCCATAGACTTGCAACTACAGTGGCTCCCTTAGCTTTTTACCTATTTTGTTACATTACAAATAGTGATAAGCGAACGTTCTCCGATAAAGTCTTACCCGAGCATGTGCGAGTGTTATCTGAGTATGTTGGAGTTGCTTGAATGTTATGTTCCAGTCACTGTGGCTACATGATTTGCGGCTGTTTGACAGCCTCAACACATGTGGGGATTTCCTAACAAACAGGCAATCCCTGCATGTGTTGTGTCTAACAGCTGCAGCCCTGGTGACTCTAACATAACATACGAGAATGCCCAAGATACTCAGCTAACACTCGAGCAAGCTTGGCTAAGACATTTTCCGAACATGTTCACTCATCACTAATTAAGGTGTTTAAATACTTTTGTAATCCAATTTGTGTGTGATATGTAAGGGGGTGTGCAGGCGGCTGGTTTGAGCCCTGCACTCCTGTGCATGCCTACCTAATGAAACTGGGTATGTTTTGTGTTTGCTGTGTGCCCTGTGTAGTTTATGATAGTTGACACTGTTTAATATGATAATGGCTGACACTGTTCCGATATCTGTGTGTTAGGGACAGGAATAGGGACAGTCAGTGGCAGTGGTAGGTCAGCACTGGTAAGGGTTATGGCAGTGTAGTTGTGGGTTAGTGTTAAGGGGGCGCTGTAGAGTAGGAGATTAGATTGTGTGGAGAACTGGTTTCAGTCAGAGTAGTGACAGTTGAGAAAGGGGCGGAGCCAGTGTAGTGGCAGGGAGAGGGCCTTCCTGAGGTAATTTTCAGGTAGTGGGAGGAGCTAAAGCTGTGTGAGGAGAATTGTCCTAGAAGGAGTTGTGACAGAAAGCTGAACAGAACAACAGTGTAGAGTTAAGAGAGCGAGGCGGCCTGGAAGAATCAGTGGCTAGTCTGTGGGTTACCTCCCGTGACGTCCGGGACTTACGTTCCGAACAGGAATTGCGGAGGCAACCTGAATTTTCACCCAAGATGGGGAAAGTGGACGGGGAGCACTCAGTATCAGCGAGCTGGATGGTTCAGGAAGCTGCGGGCCTGGGAGCCATGGTGCAGGAAGAAAAGCTGAGGGAGCAGACCAGGGAAAGCGCAGGAGATGGATTACACATGTATTGGGAAAATGGATGGACTGTAACTGTTATGAAGATGCACGAGTTAAGTAAAGTATTATTAAAAATGAACTTGGACTTTGATAACATTTGTGTGTGTCTGCGACGGATTGGAGCCCTGTATGCTGTGAAGGATTCTGACCCACAGGTGGGTGAAATACATGACACACACAGCACACCACAAAATAGACATGATATTTCTGTAGCGGAGCGTCGGGGTGTGATGAGGAAGCAGCAGCAATCCCTCGGTATGGCTACCACCCTGGCCCCCGTTACAAAGATTTGTGTGTGATGCATCAGCACTAAATTGTTTAACAATAATAAAAGAAATTACATAGCACAATAAATTATTTTGTGTATAGAAACAGAAATACAACCATAAGGTGGGAAAATTCCCCACATAGTAGTATTAAAACTGGGGGATGTACTCCCATATGAATTATGCACACAGAAAGAGAAGTAAATTAAACTCACCAAAATATATTAAAACTAATGTAATTATTGATGTTCAATTAAAATAAGTTAAAATACATATTGAAGTCCACTAGATAGAATTCAAGTAGAAATGGCCAGGCAAAAACCCAAGAAGGAATCTTTTTTTGATGGTTTACAATACAAAAATAATATGACCAACAATTGATAAACACTTATACTGTAGAGAGCATAGTTAATATGTCACATGTGATAAATATAATCTCTCACTTGCGTTTTGAGGTAGAGTGTTAATCATCAGAGCAAAATGACCATATGTGACTAATTACAGTATAATTCATCATAGTATTAGTAGTTAAATGCATACAACAATAAAATGTGTTATTGTATGATTTTTACATAATTAATTTGCATGAAATAAGCGTTTGATAGAACAGAAAACATAATTTAATATTTTGTACAGAAAGCTTAGTTTGCAATTACAGAATCAGACATTCCCTGTAGTTCTTGATCAAGTTTGCACACATTGCAGCAGAAATTTTGGCCCATTCCTGCATACAGATCTTCTCCATATCTTTTAAGTTTTGGGGCTGTCATTGAGAAACATTGAGTCTTAGCTTCCTTGAAGATTTTCTATTGGCTTCAGGTCTGGAGACTGGCTAGGTCCCTCCTGGACCTTGAAATGCTTCTTAGCAGCCCACTCCTCACTTACCCTGGCTGTGTATTTTGGGTCATTGTCATGCTGGAAGATCCAGCCATGACCCATCTTCAATGCTCTTACTGAGGGAAGGAAGTTGCTGGCTAAATTCTTTCAATACATGACCCCATCAATCCTCCCTTCAATAATGCACAGTTGTCCTGTCCCCTTTGCAGAAAAACACCCCCAAAGTATGATGTTTTCTCCCACCATGTTTCACGGTTGGGATGGTGTTCTTGGGTTGAACTCATCCTTTTTCTTTCTTCAAACACTGTGAGAGGAGTTGATACCAAAAAGTTCTATTTTGGTTTCATCTGACCACATTACCTTCTCCAATGCCTCCTCTGGATCATCCAGATGGTCACTGGCGAACTTCAAGGGACATATGTTTGTGTGAGCATGGGCAACTTGCGTGCCATGCAGGATTTTAATCCATGACGGCGTAGTGTGTTACTAACGATAATATTTGAGACTGTAGTCCCAGCTATCTTTAGGTCAATGTCCAGGCCCTCCCATGTTGTCCTGGGATAACTCCTGACCTTTCTCAGAGCCATCCTTACCCCACGAGGCAAGATCTTGCGTTGCGCCCCAGATCATGGAAGATTGACAATCATCTTGTGTTTCTTCCATTTTCTAATAATTGTGATAAAAGTTGTTGGCTTCCCCCAAGCTGCTTGCCTATTGTCCTGTATTCAATCTCAGTCTGGTGCAAGTATACATTTTTTTCCTGGTGTCCTTAGGCAGCTCTTTCGTCTTTGCCATGGTGGAGAGGTTGGAGCGTGATTGAATGAGTTTGGGGACAGGTGTCTTTTATACAGGTGACGAGTTCAAACAGGTTCAATTCAATTGGAGTCAGGAAGGAATTTTTTTCCCCAATGCGGAGCTTACTCTTTGACACATGGGATTTTTTTTGCCTTCCTCTGGATCAACATTTTAGGGCATGTTAGTTGGGGCTATGGGTTGAACAAGATGGACCCGTTGAAGTGCCGTGCAGCACGAAACGGCCGTTGTCCGTGGCTATCTTCATCTCTCCCTGCCGTTTTTATTACATGTCCTAATAAAGTGATTGTCATCCCACTTGGGTAAGTGCGCTCCTACTTTTTCATTTTTTCATTGGATTCTGCTCACTGTTTTTGGACGCAGCACCCCTACGAGAGTGTGGAGGAGACATACAGCTGGTGCAACATATAAGGTGTTGAGTTGGATGTCTATGGTGTGCACATTATCTACAGTGTGGTTGTGCTTTTTCTTTTTTTTTCTTTTTTTCTTTTTTATTTGGACTTCAAGTCTTCCTTCAACCTTATTAACTATGTTACTATGTAATACAGATAATGATTGCAGAGTAGGAAGGCTTCTTAAAAAAACATGAAACAAGAACAGTATAGCCACCTGAAGAAGACGGCGCATGCCGTTGAAACACGTTGTGGTTTTACCCTAACTGGTGTCTGTGTTCTCCTTCTGCGCTCCTGAGACCGGCTATTCTGTTCCTGTTACAAGTCTTTCTCCCCCGTTGTTGGATATCCGGCTGGAGCTGCGTGGACCCGCGCATTTATTTCCTCCTCATTGGGATGGCCGCTAGCACTCCTTCCACAAACCGCCAATTGTTGTTTCATATCTTAAAAAAAACAGGTTTAGGAGAGCCAGAAATCTTGCTGATTGGTAGATGATCAAATTCTTATTTCATGCCATAAAATGGATTTTTAATTATCTAAAAATCATACAATGTGATTTTCTGGATTATGTTTTTAGATTCTCTCGCAGTTGAAGTGTACCTACGACAAAAATTACAGACCACTCCATTCTTTGTTTGTGGTTAAACGTGCATACTTGGGAGTGTATCAATTACTTATTTTACTGTATATTTTTATAAAGAATGTGAAAAGAATTTTTAAGATCTTGTCTCAACTGCGCTCCCACTAGTTAAGGATTACCATATTTTTCAGATTATAAGATGCACTTTTTCCCCCCAAATTTGGGTGGAATATGGGGGGGTTGTCTTATAATGCAGATATACCTTACTGGTACCATTGCTGCAGGCTGGGATAAGGGGGTGTTCGGCAGTGCTGCGGTGGTGTCCGGCGCTGTGGGGATTTCCGGTGCTGCTGCGAGTGTCTCCGGTGCTGCTGCGGGTGCCTCTGGTGCTGCGGGGGGCTCAGCTGACATTTTGTGAAAGGCCAGAGCCCCTGCAGTTCCATGGTTTCCTATGCGGTGGACTCTGGTAAAATGGCTGCTGGGGGTGACGCATGCGCGGATGGAGATCTCGGCACCAAGATCTCGGGAGATGAGATTTCAGCGCTGAGATCTCATCTCTCGAGATCTTGGTGCCGAGATCTCCATCTGCACATGCACCGCCCACGGAGGCCATTTTCCCGGAGTCCACTGCATAGGAAACCATGGAACTGTGGGGGCTCTGGCCTTTCACAAAATGTTATATGTGTAGAGAAAGTATATTCTGAGGGATAAACAAGGAAGATGAAACAAAATTTAAAGTAAGGAATTAAAAATAAAAACAGCAGTGAGGTGATTTTTCACAAAAAAACTAATCAAAGCTCAGTTTCTCATTGAGTCCATTGTGTTCAACCTCACAATCTATTTACATTCAAATTGAGGCAAAGCCTGCTTCACATCCCTCCATGATGCCACAATTTACTCTATCAATTTCACGCACCACAAAGCCATGAGGATCACATCCCTAGAACAATTTAAAATGTTTCCGTAATGTTGTTAGTAATGAGACATCCGTGATTTCTTCGGCCACAAGAAAGTGCCTAAAATATTCTCTTGTATGTGTATGGAGTTCACATGAGGTAATACCCATGTAAATCTTTCTACATGTTTGTTTCTTGTGAGAGGTCTCCCCATAATCTCCATCTGTCTCCCGTTTGTGGACTTCACAAACATGGCTGCCGTTGTGCGAATGCTTGCTTTGCACCATCTCCCTGCATCACCGATGACCCATCATGTAATGTCTTCTATAAAATCAGGGGGAAAACTTTTTTCCATGGCATTGATGCACATTGGGGCTCAAGCAGCAGGTGATCACTCACCTCTTAACATGAGTTAGACATAGCTAAGGCTACGTTCACATTTGCGTTGTGCGCCGCAGCGTCGGCGCCGCAGCGCACAACGCAAACAAAAACGCGTCAAAACGCTGCGTTTTGCGCCGCATGCGTCGTTTTTGGCTGAAAGTTGGACGCAAAAAAAATGCAACTTGATGCGTTTCTTGCGTCCAACGCTTGCGGCCATGCGGCGCTAAACGCAGCACAACGCATGTCCATGCGCCCCCATGTTAAATATAGGGGCGCATGACGCATGCGGCGCCGCTGCGGCGCCCGACGCTGCGGCGCTGACCGCAAATGTGAACGTAGCCTAAATTGTACTTTTCACTGTGCTCACTCTTACCCTGAATGTGATGGTTTACTGTTGGCCATGTATGAAAATGTAGGGACATATTCAGACATTTTTGACCCGTTGTGACAGAGAAATGAAACCTAATTTGCACTTGCACTTTACTTCTCTTCTATTGTAGATAAATATTATTGCTGCATGCATTTATCGTTACTATGATGAACTACATTTAGTCTCTTATGATAATTTTTCTCTAATGTACGCAAATTGCCTCTGCTGAAAAAAAGAGGACTTAACTCTATAGCGCCACCTATTGGAAGTAGCGATCCTACAAGTCACAATCAACCCTTTAACGAGTCGTGCAATATGACTTAGGATAAAAGCCAAATCAGTATCTCAATTCGCAGACACGGTGTTTTGGGCTGTTGGCCCTCGTCAGTGCGAAGCATGAGAACTGATTTGGCTAGGTGAGAGGCTCTGGAGTGGGGTCTAAGGGGTAACGTTTCTCCTTATGGAGAGTGACATACCAGCTGGCTTGTCAAGGTAAGGAGGCTTATTCGCCGTGCAATGCTCCTCTGGGAATTTAAATATGCAAATTGTCTCTGCTGAAAAAAAGAGGACTTAACTCTATAGCGCCACCTATTGGAAGTAGCGATCCTACAAGTCACAATCAACCCTTTAACGAGTCGTGCAATATGACTTAGAATAAAAGCCAAATCAGTATCTCAATTCGCAGACACGGTGTTTCGGGCTGTTGGCCCTCGTCAGTGCGAAGCATGAGAACTGATTTGACTAGGTGAGAGGCTCTGGAGTGGGGTCTAAGGGGTAACGTTTCTCCTTATGGAGAGTGACATACCAGCTGGCTTGTCAAGGTAAGGAGGCTTATTCGCCGTGCAATGCTCCTCTGGGAATTTAAATATGCAAATTGCCTCTGCTGAAAAAAAGAGGACTTAACTCTATAGCGCCACCTATTGGAAGTAGCGATCCTACAAGTCACAATCAACCCTTTAACGAGTCGTGCAATATGACTTAGGATAAAAGCCAAATCAGTATCTCAATTCGCAGACACGGTGTTTCGGGCTGTTGGCCCTCGTCAGTGCGAAGCATGAGAACTGATTTGTGTGATTTGATAGGTGGCGCTATAGAGTTAAGTCCTCTTTTTTTCAGCAGAGGCAATTTGCATATTTAAATTCCCAGAGGAGCATTGCACGGCGAATAAGCCTCCTTACCTTGACAAGCCAGCTGGTATGTCACTCTCCATAAGGAGAAACGTTACCCCTTAGACCCCACTCCAGAGCCTCTCACCTAGCCAAATCAGTTCTCATGCTTCGCACTGACGAGGGCCAACAGCCCGAAACACCGTGTCTGCGAATTGAGATACTGATTTGGCTTTTATCCTAAGTCATATTGCACGACTCGTTAAAGGGTTGATTGTGACTTGTAGGATCGCTACTTCCAATAGGTGGTGCCATAGAGTTAAGTCCTCTTTTTTTCAGCAGAGGCAATTTGCATATTTAAATTCCCAGAGGAGCATTGCACGGCGAATAAGCCTCCTTACCTTGACAAGCCAGCTGGTATGTCACTCTCCATAAGGAGAAACGTTACCCCTTAGACCCCTCTCTAATGTACAACATTCTACGTCGAATCGCATGTGAGAGATTATATTTATCATAAGTGAAATATTGACTGTGTTCTCTTTAAAGGGGTATTTCCATCTCCAACATCCTATTCCAATATGTAATAGGTGTAATAATAATAATAATAATAATAATAATAATATTATCAAATATCTATAATAAGAAATGTAGTACAGTTCTTCCGATTCACTGTGTCTCTTTGCTCATGTGCAGGCATTGCAGGACTTTAGGCATCGATGGTTATGACCACTAGCAACTAGCTAATTAACTGTCACTATTTCAGTGGTTATAACTATGGATACCTAAGGTCCCACGATGCCTGCACATGAGGAAACAGACATAGCTAATCAGAAAAACTATACTACAATTCTAATTGGAGGTATTTGCTAATATTAATATTATTACACCTACTAAATATTGGGATAGGATCTTGGAGATGGGAACCCCTATAATTGCTTATCAACTGTTGATCATATTATTTTTGTTTTGTAAACCATCAAAAAATGATTCCTTTTGGGGTTTTTCCATGGCTGTTTCTGGTTATGTTATATATGGTGGACCTCAATATGCCTTTTAACTTATTTTAATTACACATCAATAATTATATTTGTTTTAATATATTGTGGTGAGTTTAGTTTACTCCACTTTCTGTGTACACAATACTAAATAGTCTAAGTTTGGGAAGTGAGAAAAATATAGGCATAAATTAAATTTATAGTAAAAAATAAATTAATATTGGCATTTGCATATGTACTCCACAGCTTTGTGATGAAGTCCCTAAAAATTTCTGGTTTAAGCAATTTCCTTCATAAGTAGCATGCTTGGTGAAAGGAAGTACACCTATGTGCAATCTTAGTGTCCCATGGTCTGTCAGCATACACTCACCTTTTTTGAAAGGTCACATAAGTTGCAACACTATTAAGCAAGAGCCACCACTAATTAAACAACACCATGAAGACCATGCAGTTCTCCAAACAAGTCAGGGACAAAGTTTTTGAGAAGTGCTATTCAGGGTTTGGTTATAAAAAAAAAATATTGCAATTTCTGATGATGACGCGGAACCCTATCAAATCCAATTTCTTCAAATGTAAAGAACATGATGTACAAAAAACCTGCCGAGAGAGAGAGCTGCCCACCAAAACTTTCAGCTCAGGCCAGGAGAACATTAATCAGAGAGGCAGCACAGAGACCAAAAGTAACCCTGAAGAAGCTGTAGAGTTCCCAAGCGGAGACTTGAGTATCTGTCCATATGACCACAATATGCTGTGCACTCCATAGAAGTGGCCATTATGGAAAAGTGGGCTGAAAAAAGCATTTACTCACACACAAAAAGTTAGTTTGCCAAAGACATGCACAAGACTCCCCAAACGTCTAGAGGAAGGTGCTGTGGTCATATTAGACCATAATTTAACTTTATGGGCACCAAGATAAATGCTATGTCTGGTGCCATACCAACATAGCACATCACTCCAAGAGCACCAACATTTCAGGGAAAATGGTCCGAGTTGAGGGGAAGAAGGATGGTGCAAAATACAGGAATATTCATGAGCAAAACATGTTTCAGTCTCTCAATGATTGGAGACGGATGGAAGTTCACCTTCCAACAAAACAATGACCCAAAACATACTGCTAAAGCAACAATAGAGTGGTTTAAGAGGAAACATGTAAATGTTTTGGAGTGGCCTCATCAAAGCCAGACCTTAATCCAATTGAGAATCTGTGTCAGACTTAAAGATTGATGCTCAGCAGAGGAGGAGCTAGAGCAGTTTTGTCTTGGTGAATGGGCAAAAATCACAGTGGCAAGATGTGGCAAGCTCATAGAGACTTTTCTAAAGAGACTTGCAGCTGTAATTGTCACAAAGGTGGCTCTACAAAATACCTACTTTAGGGGGGTAAATAGTAATGCACACTGAAATTTTCAGTTATTTTGCTCTATTTGATGCTTACTTCACAAATAAAAGAAATTCAAATGTTCACAGTTGTAGTCATCTTTACATGAACTTTCTCTATCACACTTTTTCCTTCCACTCAACTTTCCATTAATATGTGGAACGCCCGCCAGGGCCGTGGGGTACTCGGTACCGGGTCCGGCACTTAAAAGGATGTGTCAAGGCGGCAACAACACGATCCATGGCCCTGGGCACCCATGTTAAAGGGATAGTCTTTAAAGGGATTTTTTGAAATAAAGAAAGTTTGTGACACCACCTGTGGTATTCGGTCAGAGGTGACAAACGCTGCTTAAAGAGGTCCTCTGGGGTGATGTTATGGCAGCCAGATGGTATAACTTCCCACAGGTGAAATAGGTCCCCAGGGCTCCCGGTGAATAGATGGAAGATGGTGAGTGGTGCAGTAAAGAATGAAGGATGCAGTTGAGCAGTCTTTTTACCTGGTTTACTGATGGTAGCAAGCAGCCACAGTCCAGGGCACCAGATCACAGGTACAGGTAGGGTCCAGCTGGCTTGGAAGCGAGTTCAGAGTTTAGCTTTACCAGGTGAAGTTAAAAGCCTTCCTTCTAGCGCTGTGGTGAAGGTTCTTACTGCGTATGGCTTCTTAGCAAGGTCCTCTCAGTTATCTCTATCCTTTATTGAAGTGGGACACAAACCCATATGACAGGTGACTCAAGCCTTTTTACAGGGTCTCTATCTTAGATCCGGGCTGTATGTGTCACTGTGTCTCCTGGGTAATAGGGCCGACAGGTTATGTGTAGTCTAGCTGTCCTACCGGTTTCTGCTGTGCCTCCTTGAGTATGACACAACCTCGGTCTTCCGGTTACTGGTACCTGCGCTCTATCAGGGAGGTAGCCCCATCGCAGCTATTCTCCCTTGTTGTCACTCTCCTGTGATTCGCTCTCCAGCACGTTCACTAAAAGCTGTTCTTCCTTCTGTATATCGCTATCCAGAGGCTACAGCACTTGAGGCTGTACAGCCCCTTACCCGTCCTTCTGCCTCAGACTGCTCCAGTCTGCTGTTCAGCACTAACTGTCTAAATCTTCCGAACTGCCTAGCAACTGCCTAGCAACTAACTCCTCCTCCCGACCAGAGAGAGCAGCTTCCCTTTCTGGCTTGGAGTCAGAACGGTGTTGTATCTGCTGATTACCTGTCAAAAGTAATATTCCATCACTTCCAAGAGTGACATCACTCTCCCCATGAGGAGAGCAATGCCACTGTGACAACCAGGACCCTGGGGCATCACATATGCTTGGATACAGCACTCTGTGAATGGCCAGATTCTTTAGCAATTACCTTTTGTGGCTTATCCTCTTTGTGGAGTGTGTCAATGACTGCCTTCTGAACATCTGTCAAGTCAGCAGTCTTCCCCATGATTGTGGAACCTACTGAAACAGACTAAGGGACCTTTTTAAGTGCTTAGGAAGCCTTTGCAGGTGATTTTTTAAATTATTCTAATATACTGACATAATAACTTTTGTATTTTCATTGGCTGTAAGCCATAATCACCAACATTAACATAAATAAACAGTTGAAATAGATCACTCTGTTTGTAATGACTCTATATAATATATGAGTTTCACTTTTTGAATTGAAGAACTGAAATAAATTAACTTTTTGATGATATTATAATTTTGTGAGAAGCACCTGTAAATAACCAGAAATCCAAATGTCATGAAACTTCATGTGATTTACAGAAGGAAATGAAAAAGTGTCAAAATGCATAGAAAATGTGTAGATCAGACTCATTAGAGCCATAGGAACGTCAGATTCTGTAAGATTCCAAGGATAGCTGGGTCTTGTTATCACCTTTCTCTGCCCTGTCATGACCGCTTGCGTTTATTCCCAAGGGCAGTACCTAAAGTATGGGTTCTTTTAGTAAGCCTAGAAACTCCCCCAGACACATTTCTTTCTTAATAATAATATGTCATCAGGGAAGTATACTTGTAGAAGGGAAGAAAAATGAAAGAGTCCGGTGTTTCTTCAGAATGAGTTGCCTCCATTTCTATAAGTGTTGAGCGACGTTAAAAAAATCTATGTCCTTAATAGGAGTATCCTGCACTGGTAACTATCTCCTTGAAAAGCTGTAGAGTGAGACACTTCACTTGTAGAAAAAATGGGGAGTGTAATACACTTTTCTGGATTCTGGGTTTTATAAATTTTGTTATTACAATACTTTTGTGACATCTGTTGACACAGTTGCATTAAGTATGGTATTTTAAAAGATATTAAAACATATCATATAATGTATAAATTATTATTCACCTACCATACATTAATATATCCAACAGATTCAATCACATTATACTACAGCCACATCTACATTATGCTCATCTATACATTTCTGGGTGTCACTAGCCCCATATTTAGAACACAATCATGTTTGTAGGTTTCTTATTTTCTAAGGCTTCACTTGTTAGCCTGGTAGTTTATGCAATAGTATTTAGTTTTATTTGAAAAAGAAAATAGTAAAAAATGGCTTTGTTTGTAGTGTTTGAAGAATAAAAAAGGCTGATATAATAGTGATGATGCTGTTAAGGCTGTATATCTTAGATCAATCAATTCACAGTCACGCTGATTACCTCCTTATCAATCACTTGAATCTTTGGATTTATTTTTAGAGACTTAAGGTACCGTCACAGTCAGCAACTTTGCAAAGAGAACGACAACAATCCGTGACGTTGCAGCGTCCTGGTTAGCAATCTCGTTGTGTTTGACACGCAGCAGCGATATGGATCCCGCTGTGCCATCGCTGGTCGGAGCTAGAAGTCCAGAACTTTATTTTGTCGCTAGGTCGGCGTGTATCGTCATGTTTGACATCAAAAGCAACGACGCCAGCAACGAGCATAGGGGGCGTCGCAGCGTCTCTTTCTAGACAGGTACACTCTGGCTGTTTGACATGGAGCTAACGACCTGTGAGAACGAGAAGTGAGTCGCCGTTACGTCACTGGATCGCTCCTGCATCATTCTGGAGTTGCTGCGTTTGACGTCTCTACAGCGACCTAAACAGCGACGCTCCAGCGATCTAGTTTAGGTTGGCTCATTGTCTATATCGCCGCAGCGTCGCTGAGTGTGACGGTACCTTTAGACTACTTCTCCCAGTCCAATCTGTTTAACCACAACAGTAGCGCACCTCTATCAGATTAGGCGTTTGTCTATCCCTATGTGGAAACAACTGTTTGATCTGACCTGCTTTCTCTATACTATAGAGGCATATAATGTTGCACCTTGGTCAACCCTCCTCATTTTTATTGACTGATATAGACAACCTGCTTTGCCAAAAAAAGCTGCAGGGCATTATTGGGACTACTGCTTGGCCATACCCAACATCAGTAGCCTGCCCTCTGAGTAAACAGCAGTGTGTTAAATGGTATCAAATGTTATTAGTTTAGGTTGGCTCATTGTCTATATCGCCGCAGCATCGCTGAGTGTGACGGTACCTTTAGACTACTTCTCCCAGTCTAATCTGTTTAACCACAGCAGTAGCGCACCTCTATCAGATTAGGCGTTTGTCTATCCCCATGTGGAAACAACTGTTTGATCTGACCTGCTTTCTCTATACTATAGAGGCATATAATGTTGCACCTTGGTCAACCCTCCTGTTGTGAAATTGGATTCTGGGCTCCCCCGGTGGCCACTTGTGGAATTGTACTTGTGTGCATCATCCCCTCTGTTCACCTGCTCCTATCAGGATGTGGGAGTCGCTATATAACCTTGCTCCTCTGTCAGTTTCATGCCGGTCAACAATGTAATCAGAAGCCTTTCTGTGCATGTTCCTGCTACTAGACAACTCCCAGCTAAGTTGGACTTTTGTCCTTGTGTGTTTTTGCATTTTGTTCCTGTTCACAGCTGCTGTTTCGTTACTGTGTCTGGAAAGCTCTTGTGAGCGGAAATTGCCACTCTGGTGTTATGAGTTAATGCTAGAGTCTTAAAGTAATTTCTGGATGGTGTTTTGATAGGGTTTTCTGCTGACCATGAAAGTGCCCTTTCTGTCTTCTTTCTATCTAGTAAGCGGACCTCGATTTTTGCTAAACCTATTTTCATACTACGTTTGTCATTTCATCTAAAATCACCGCCAATATATGTGGGGGCCTCTGTCTGCCTTTTGGGAAAATTTCTCTAGAGGTGAGCCAGGACTGTCTTTTCCTCTGCTAGGATTAGGTAGTTCTCCGGCTGGCGCTGGGCATCTAGGGATAAAAAAACGTAGGCATGCTACCCGGCCACTTCTAGTTGTGCGGCAGGTTTAGTTCATGGTCAGTGGTCAGTATAGTTTCCATCTTCCAAGAGCTAGTTCTCATATATGCTGGGCTATGTTCTCTCGCCATTGAGAATCATGACACCCTCCTCATTTTTATTGACTGATATAGACAACCTGCTTTGCCAAAAAAAGCTGCAGGGCATTATTGGGACTACTGCTTGGCCACACCCAACATCAGTAGCCTGCCCTCTGAGTAAACAGCAGTGTGTTAAATGGTATCAAATGTTATTTCTGGGTGGGGTAGCCTTACAAATTGAATATCAGAATTTTCCAATTCATGGGGACCAGCATATTTGTGGGAAATTTGACTTGGAAGTCAATCCTTCACAGTTCAAGCTGCTCCACTATCGTAATCACCTTATTGTAAATCATAGCAATCTGCTGTTCTTCATACAGAACAGCAAATCCATATAAAGCTGCCATGAGACAAGTCAAGCGGCTGTTGATCAGAAACTAAAGGACATTTACAGCCTTTGCCTTATAAGATTGGACAGAAGAATTTCCTGCCCAGAGGAAGGCTGTACACTAGAGAGAGATGTTGATTTTCCTGAAAAAGTGGAAGCAAAGTATTTCACACTAATGGAAATGGAGAATTTATCTGGACTTATTTTACTATTTGCTTGTTGTCCAAACTGTGCAGTAAAGAAAGATTTTGCTTGTGCTTCTGTTCCAGACAAAACCTAAAATAAAAGCAATGAACAGATGCAGTAATTATATAAATAAAAGCAATACATGTAAAAAAAGAGAACTTAGGTAACACAATTTTGATAAAAAAAATTATAAGCTATCCAATCGCAGCAAGGTGAATCTAATCAAGATGGTCCTTTACTTTAGTAACTCAACTCACTATGTGTCAGTAGTCCTCAGTATAGACAGGGGGTAGTGCAGGCTCTATACTTAACTTTGTTTTGCACCTGCCTGTGGAAAGCTAAATAGACAGGGTGCACTGAAAAAAATGGATTGTCCTCTTCCCCAAATGTACCATGTACAAGATAGTATGGCAAAATCAAAAATATGGGCAAATTTACACTGCAACCATTAACAAATCTAGAATAAAAACAATAAATCCATACTCTCAATTAAGTAAATAAATAATTGTGTTACATGATAAAAACTTAGGGTACTTAGTTGACTCTAGTTTGATCAATAGAGCATAAAATAGCAAAAAAAAACCCATCTCGCTGCAACCAGGGATAATCAGGATGGTCCTTCACACTAATATCCCACCGTGCCGTATGCCAGAAGGCCTCATAATAGTCAATGGACATAGTAGGATCTGGATCTAATGCCGGGGTCACACTGGTGACTTAAACGGTTGAGTGCAATGTGATAACAATTTGCATTGCACTCGGACCAATGTTACACTATGGGGCAGCTCCCAGCAGCCGATTTCTTTGTTGCCCATTTTCCTCGGTCCAAGACAATCGCAGCATGATACGACGTGACGGACACTCGGCCGACTCTCGGCTCACTTGCACCCATATAAGCCTATGGGTGCGAATGAGACAGAGTACATCACTCGGATATCATCCGAGTGATGTGCGTTAAACGCTGACCCCGGCAATGGAAGAGATGGAGAAATTAGTTTCTCCTCCTCCTCCGCAGCTGTGCTCTGATCCGCTCTGTGCGAGAGGCTCGGAGCACAGACGCATGACACTTGGCACCCGCAGAGCAGGAGCCGAGGGTCATTAGCATATCGCATCCGATGCTCTCGCACCGGATGAAATATGCTAGTGTGACACCAGCCTAATTGTGTTTTTCTCCTGCCTGTGGAAAGATAAATAGACAAGGTACACAACCCAAAGAGAGTGCTTCCCTCAAAACACAAGGAACCAAAGTAAAAACAAATGACTGGTCAAACATGTGCATTACTACAAGCGCAATTTATAGGTGCATTACTATAAGCACAATTTATAGGTGCACATTCACACTGTGGCCGTTAACAGACAAAACCTATAATAAAAACAATACATAGATACCCTGCTGCAAGCAAAAATAAATAATAGTAGAAAAAAATGTGACAAAATATGGGGCACTTAGCTGACACTATTTTGATCAAAAGAGAATAAGCATTATCCTTTGGACAAGAAAAAAAAGGATAAAAAGCAGCAACATAAAAACGTTTTAAATGTGGTCTTAGTTTACTTTTTCTGAAGAATGCTGCAGTATGAACGGAATGCAGCAGATGGTTGTAACATTAAGATACACTTTTCATGTTTTTTTTATGTTTTTTGTCATTAGACTTGTCTATACAGGTATCCGTCAAGTTTACTCACTAACTTTTATAATAATCAAGTTCCAATTGTAAATACCAACAACAGATTTCAATTAGCATAATAAGTAGCAAAATGCAATGTTTGACAGCTGAACAGTAATAGCAGAAAGCTATAATCTTACTGAACTGTTCCTGAACAAATGTGCTTATCTTTAAATAGTTATACATTAACATTTATGAGGGTCAGAATGTGACATTAGAAGGCTTTCCAATTATACTGAACATGTTTTTAGTATTTGTATTGCCTAGTAACATAATTGGAATTGCTGTCTGTGTTTAATCTTTTTAGGTTGTTGTATGTTTCCGAAAACAAGGTAATACCGAATTTTGAGGGATTATGGGGTTTATGTTGTAATTTTATGTCACGGGCAAAGCTTTCACAAACATTAAGAAAACATAATTACTGGTTGCATGTTGATTTGGTTTGGCTTTTAAATTAGCATTTTTTTTCACATTTGCTACAATTACACAAATATTTCAGGATTGCTAGTGTGTAAAAGATATAAGAGTGTAATTGATTTGCTAGTGAATGCAGTTGTTGTATTTAAAAGTTTAATTTATCTCATCCCGAGGAAACACATTTATTTAAAGTACTGACATTTTGCAGAAGTTGTAGGGATTTATATAGCTATATTTACATCTTTGTAAAGTTTTTTTTAGTGTTACAATTTTTTTGTCAGTGCCTCTAACATATAAGGAACCCAATGTCTATAATGTCTTTACTTTTAAATTGTGTCCATACTTCCAGATGTGAACAAACTAATAGTCACTGTTGATGAAGTTTTGGTACTGCTCCAATGAAATCCCATATATGTATCTCATGGTAAAATATACTGAGCATCATTAGTGATATGTTGTCAAGGAATCAACCAATTTAGCATCAGGAAAGCAGATGAACAATCCTCTGTTTTTGCAGAGCTGGTCTTGATACTGATGAGGGAGCAATGTATACAATGTTTACAGTGTGCAATAAATTCTTGAAAATATTGTTCCAATGGCAAGCTAAGTCTTCAAAGATGTCCTGTATAGACAGCCTAGAAATTTAAACAAAATGATGTGCTACAAAAACATTAGAAATATGTATTTTATTACAATTTTTAACAGTTCAGATTTCAATGGGTATACTGTAGAGAATGTAGAGTAGAAAGGTGATGAGTAGGGTTGAGCGACTTTCATTTTTTTAAGATCGAGTCTGGTTTTGTGAAACCCGATTTAGTCCAGAGTCGAGTCGAGTGAAGTCGGCCGATTATCGCTAAAAGTCGGGGATCGACCGAAACACGAAACCCAATGCAAGTCAATGGGGAAGCATAGCCGGCAGTGAGTGGAGGCCAGGAAAACACCTACAGTGCACATTTTACTGCCAAAAACATCCATTCTTGTTTTCTGAAGCTTGTCAATCTTAATTAACTTTATAATAATAGTTGGGCACTGGAAATTGGGGGTCATTTGGCAAAAGTTGTGGGGGTAGGGCTGGTTCAAGGTTTTAGTGGGCCCAGGAAACATGGACTACGTCATGGCGGTGGAGCAGGGAGAGGTAAGTATTTCAACGTTGCAAGTGCTGTGATCCTGAGCAAGCAGGGGGGGCCCACTCGTTCGCATTGGCACTGGCACAGGGCCCCTCAAAGTACGGCGGTGTGTTTGCATGGCGGGGGCGCCTCCCACCAGCAGCGACACTTTTGCGTACTCTGAGTGGCCCTGTGCCAGTGACGTCGCCAACGAGTATGCCCCCCCACCTGATGAAGGAACCTGCACTTTCATCTGCACCTTCCTCTTTGTCCCTGTGTAAGGTGGTATAATATGCGGGAAGGGGAACCTTACTTTCAGCAGGGTCAGATTCTGGCTGTGTAGAGTACAAGGGGAATGTAGTGGTCTAGGTCAATGTACCAGCAGACTCATCTAGCAGTGGCTGGGCAATGGGCAGGATGATGAGGAAACAGATATAGGGCCAAAGAATAAAGTAGGCTAAAAGCAGATCAAAATTGGTAACAGGACTAAACAGGCGGCATTGCTTTGTTCAGTGGAGTAGCAAACCCAAGAGCAGCAGACACTGTTTCAAGGGCCTAACCACACTAGTAGGCCAAATGCAGTTTAATATCTGATAGTATAGGCCGAAAGCCAGAATGTGGAAGCTCAGCTTTGTTCAGTTGAGGACAACACCAGGGAGGGGCAGACACCGTTAGTAGGCCCTAACCACCATTTTGTTTTTTAAAAAACACTTAATGAGAGCCAGAAGGTTGAAGCTCAGCTTTATTCAGTTGAGGGCAACACCAGGGAGGGGCAGACACCGTTAGTAGGCCCTAAACACCATTTTGTTTTTTAAAAAACACTTAATGAGAGCCAGAAGGTTGAAGCTCAGCTTTATTCAGTTGAGGGCAACACCAGGCAGGGGCAGACACCGTTAGTAGGCCGGAACCAGCAATGTGTTTAAAAACAGCAGTTAATCAGAGCCGGAAGGTAGAAGCTCAGCTTTATTCAGTTGAGGGCAACACCAGGGAGGGGCAGAAGCCGTTAGTAGGCCCTAACCACCATTTTGTTTTTTAAAAAACACTTAATGAGAGCCAGAAGGTTGAAGCTCAGCTTTATTCAGTTGAGGGCAACACCAGGCAGGGGCAGACACCGTTAGTAGGCCGGAACCACCATTTTGTTTTTTAAAAAACACTTAATGAGAGCCAGAAGGTTGAAGCTCAGCTTTATTCAGTTGAGGGCAACACCAGGCAGGGGCAGACACCGTTAGTAGGCCGGAACCAGCAATGTGTTTAAAAACAGCAGTTAATCAGAGCCGGAAGGTAGAAGCTCAGCTTTATTCAGTTGAGGGCAACACCAGGGAGGGACAGAAGCCGTTAGTAGGCCCTAACCACCATTTTGTTTTTTAAAAAACACTTAATGAGAGCCAGAAGGTTGAAGCTCAGCTTTATTCAGTTGAGGGCAACACCAGGCAGGGGCAGACACCGTTAGTAGGCCGGAACCAGCAATGTGTTTAAAAACAGCAGTTAATCAGAGCCGGAAGGTAGAAGCTCAGCTTTATTCAGTTGAGGGCAACACCAGGGAGGGACAGAAGCCGTTAGTAGGCCCTAACCACCATTTTGTTTTTTAAAAAACACTTAATGAGAGCCAGAAGGTTGAAGCTCAGCTTTATTCAGTTGAGGGCAACACCAGGCAGGAGCAGACACCGTTAGTAGGCCGGAACCAGCAATGTGTTTAAAAACAGCAGTTAATCAGAGCCGGAAGGTAGAAGCTCAGCTTTATTCAGTTGAGGGCAACACCAGGGAGGGACAGAAGCCGTTAGTAGGCCCTAACCACCATTTTGTTTTTTAAAAAACACTTAATGAGAGCCAGAAGGTTGAAGCTCAGCTTTATTCAGTTGAGGGCAACACCAGGCAGGGGCAGACACCGTTAGTAGGCCGGAACCACCATTTTGTTTAAAAACAGCAGTTAATCAGAGCCGGAAGGTAGAAGCTCAGCTTTATTCAGTTGAGGGCAACACCAGGGAGGGGCAGAAGCCGTTAGTAGGCCGGAACCAGCAATGTGTTTAAAAACAGCAGTTAATCAGAGCTGGAAGGTAGAAGCTCAGCTTTATTCAGTTGAGGGCAACACCAGGGAGGGACAGAAGCCGTTAGTAGGCCCTAACCACCATTTTGTTTTTTAAAAAACACTTAATGAGAGCCAGAAGGTTGAAGCTCAGCTTTATTCAGTTGAGGGCAACACCAGGCAGGGGCAGACACCGTTAGTAGGCCGGAACCAGCAATGTGTTTAAAAACAGCAGTTAATCAGAGCCGGAAGGTAGAAGCTCAGCTTTATTCAGTTGAGGGCAACACCAGGCAGGGGCAGACACCGTTAGTAGGCCGGAACCACCATTTTGTTTTTTAAAAAACACTTAATGAGAGCCAGAAGGTTGAAGCTCAGCTTTATTCAGTTGAGGGCAACACCAGGCAGGGGCAGACACCGTTAGTAGGCCGGAACCACCATTTTGTTTAAAAACAGCAGTTAATCAGAGCCGGAAGGTAGAAGCTCAGCTTTATTCAGTTGAGGGCAACACCAGGGAGGGACAGAAGCCGTTAGTAGGCCCTAACCACCATTTTGTTTTTTAAAAAACACTTAATGAGAGCCAGAAGGTTGAAGCTCAGCTTTATTCAGTTGAGGGCAACACCAGGCAGGGGCAGACACCGTTAGTAGGCCGGAACCAGCAATGTGTTTAGAAACAGCAGTTAATCAGAGCCGGAAGGTAGAAGCTCAGCTTTATTCAGTTGAGGGCAACACCAGGGAGGGGCAGAAGCCGTTAGTAGGCCCTAACCACCATTTTGTTTTTTAAAAAACACTTAATGAGAGCCAGAAGGTTGAAGCTCAGCTTTATTCAGTTGAGGGCAACACCTGGCAGGGGCAGACACCGTTAGTAGGCCGGAACCACCATTTTGTTTTTTAAAAAACACTTAATGAGAGCCAGAAGGTAGAAGCTCAGCTTTATTCAGTTGAGGACAACTTGAATTAGGGACTGCATACAGACTTAGCAGGCTGTCCCCTGTGTGGACCATGCATCCAATACATTAACCCATTGAGCCACAAAGGACACGTAACCTTCCGTGGCCATGCCTACAGGTCCATGTGTCTGTTGTCAGGTGTACCTTTGTCAGTGTAGGCCTATTGGAAGGAGGGACCGCAGACAGGCTTCAAAGGCCTAACACAATAAAATGGGCTGGCTGTAGGCACTTTAAAATTGGTTCCAGGGGTACACGGGCAGCAGTGGTCTGGTCAGTGGAGGCCTAGTGGAAGGAGGGACCGCAGACAGGCTTCGAAGGCCTAACACAATAAAATGGGCTGGCTGTAGGCACTTTAAAATTGGTTCCAGGGGTACACGGGCAGCAGTGGTCTGGTCAGTGGAGGCCTAGTGGAAGGAGGGACCGCAGACAGGCTTCGAAGGCCTAACACAATAAAATGGGCTGGCTGTAGGCACTTTAAAATTGGTTCCAGGGGTACACGGGCAGCAGTGGTCTGGTCAGTGGAGGCCTAGTGGAAGGAGGGACCGCAGACAGGCTATCAAAGGCCTAAAATAACAAACAATAGGCTCATGGCAGTTTTACAGCGGTTACATGGATACACGGGCAGGCAGCTGGTGATGAGTGGAGGAGTATTTAAAGTAGGGACCGCAGACAGGCTATCAAAGGCCTAAAATAACAAACAATAGGCTCATGGCAGTTTTACAGCGGTTACATGGATACACGGGCAGGCAGCTGGTGATGAGTGGAGGAGTATTTAAAGTAGGGACCGCAGACAGGCTATCAAAGGCCTAAAATAACAAACAATAGGCTCATGGCAGTTTTACAGCGGTTACATGGATACACAGGCAGCTTGGTGGTGAGTGGAGGAGTATTTAAAGTAGGGACCGCAGACAGGCTATCAAAGGCCTAAAATAACAAACAATAGGCTCATGGCAGTTTTACAGCGGTTACATGGATACACGGGCAGGCAGCTGGTGATGAGTGGAGGAGTATTTAAAGTAGGGACCGCAGACAGGCTATCAAAGGCCTAAAATAACAAACAATAGGCTCATGGCAGTTTTACAGCGGTTACATGGATACACGGGCAGGCAGCTGGTGATGAGTGGAGGAGTATTTAAAGTAGGGACCGCAGACAGGCTATCAAAGGCCTAAAATAACAAACAATAGGCTCATGGCAGTTTTACAGCGGTTACATGGATACACAGGCAGCTGGTGGTGAGTGGAGGAGTATTTAAAGTAGGGACCGCAGACAGGCTATCAAAGGCCTAAAATAACAAACAATAGGCTCATGGCAGTTTTACAGCGGTTACATGGATACACAGGCAGCTGGTGATGAGTGGAGGAGTATTTAAAGTAGGGACCGCAGACAGGCTATCAAAGGCCTAAAATAACAAACAATAGGCTCATGGCAGTTTTACAGCGGTTACATGGATACACAGGCAGCTTGGTGGTGAGTGGAGGAGTATTTAAAGTAGGGACCGCAGACAGGCTATCAAAGGCCTAAAATAACAAACAATAGGCTCATGGCAGTTTTACAGCAGTTACATGGATACACGGGCAGGCAGCTGGTGATGAGTGGAGGAGTATTTAAAGTAGGGACCGCAGACAGGCTATCAAAGGCCTAAAATAACAAACAATAGGCTCATGGCAGTTTTACAGCGGTTACATGGATACACGGGCAGGCAGCTGGTGATGAGTGGAGGAGTATTTAAAGTAGGGACCGCAGACAGGCTATCAAAGGCCTAAAATAACAAACAATAGGCTCATGGCAGCTTTACAGCGGTTACATGGATACACGGGCAGGCAGCTGGTGATGAGTGGAGGAGTATTTAAAGTAGGGACCGCAGACAGGCTATCAAAGGCCTAAAATAACAAACAATAGGCTCATGGCAGTTTTACAGCGGTTACATGGATACACAGGCAGCTTGGTGGTGAGTGGAGGAGTATTTAAAGTAGGGACCGCAGACAGGCTATCAAAGGCCTAAAATAACAAACAATAGGCTCATGGCAGTTTTACAGCGGTTACATGGATACACAGGCAGCTTGGTGGTGAGTGGAGGAGTAGTGCAAGGAGTGTCTGTCCCAGTACTCCCAAAATATAAATAGATGTTAATGTCTCGCAAAACAACCAAAACAAAAAAAAAGGTGGCATACTTAGGTACAGGGGTGGGCTCATCTACTGAGTTTCTGACATAGTAATTTGGCAGTAACTATTTAATGGTGCCAATATAGGACACAGACACAGACTACTTTAAGTTGCATCATAGATGTCTACAAATTTGTATTGTCAGTGCCAGACATTGAATGATGTCAGCGAATAGACTAAAGATTGGTGGAGCTGTGCAACATAATTTTGCATGTGGTAGAGCACATTTTGAGCTGGGGTAGGGGGGAACTCTCTTGAGGCCGGCGGGACCGCCCCAGGGCCCCTCATGTTACAACGGTGTGTCTGACGTTGGGTGCGCACCGCCACCGCCAGAGACACTACATTGTACTATGAGGGACCCAGTAGCAATGCCGTCAACCAAAAGCGAGCACACCCACCTCTTCAGACAAACAGCAGTCTCACGGGTGCTTGCACCAAGTCGCGATACCACGGCCCCGTGTGGGGAGTTTGGCCATTTAGGGAGGTGTAAACATGTCGTATGCTGTACAATCAGCTGCAGCAAATTAGACATTAGAAAAGTAATTCACAGGCAAGAGCTTTTCATAGGAAAGCTAGGTGTCGGCCGGGCAAGGTGGGGCAAAAGATTTCGAAATCCAGTTGTGGTTCATTTTAATGAATGTTAGATCGTCAACATTTTGGGTAGCCAGACGAGTCCTTTTTTCGGTTAATATTGAACCTGCAGCACTGAATACTCTTTCTGATAGGACACTTGCTGCCGGGCAAGCAAGCTCCTGCAATGCATATTCTGCCAATTCTGGCCAGGTGTCTAATTTGGAGGCCCAGTAATCAAATGGGAATGACGGTTGAGGGAGAACATCGATAAGGGATGAAAAATAGTTAGTAACCATACTGGACAAATGTTGTCTCCTGTCACTTTCAATTGATGCAGCAGTACCTGTCCTGTCTGCGGTCATAGCAAAATCACTCCACAACCTGGTCAGAAAACCCCTCTGTCCAACGCCACTTCTGATGTGTGCACCCCTAACACTCCTAGTCTGCTGCCCCCTGGAGCTCGTGTGAGAACGATCACGTGCGCTGTGTGCTGGGAATGCCTGAAGCAAACGGTCAACAAGAGTTGATTGTTTGGTTGCTAATATTAGTTCCAAGTTCTCATGTGGCATAATATTTTGCAATTTGCCTTTATAGCGTGGATCAAGGAGGCAGGCCAACCAGTAATCGTCATCGTTCATCATTTTCGTAATGCGTGTGTCCCTTTTTAGGATACGTAAGGCATAATCCGCCATGTGGGCCAAAGTTCCAGTTGTCAAATCTCCGGTTGTGATTGGTTGAGGGGCAGTTGCAGGCAAATCTACGTCACTTGTGTCCCTCAAAAAACCAGAACCCGGCCGTGACACGCAACCAATTTCCTGTGCCCCCGGGAAAGGTTCGGCATTAAAAATATACTCATCCCCATCATCCTCCTCGTCCTCCACCTCCTCTTCGCCCGCTACCTCGTCCTGTACACTGCCCTGACCAGACAATGGCTGACTGTCATCAAGGCTTTCCTCTTCCTCTGGTGCAGACGCCTGCTCCTTTATGTGCGTCAAACTTTGCATCAGCAGACGCATTAGGGGGATGCTCATGCTTATTACGGCGTTGTCTGCACTAACCAGCCGTGTGCATTCCTCAAAACACTGAAGGACTTGACACATGTCTTGTATCTTAGACCACTGCACACCTGACAACTCCATGTCTGCCATCCTACTGCCTGCCCGTGTATCCTCCCACAAATAAATAACAGCACGCCTCTGTTCGCACAGTCTCTGAAGCATGTGCAGTGTTGAGTTCCACCTTGTTGCAACGTCTATGATGAGGCGATGCTGGGGAAGGTTCAAAGACCGCTGATAGGTCTGCATACGGCTGGCATGTACAGGCGAACGTCGGATATGTGAGCAAAGTGCACGCACTTTGAGGAGCAGGTCGGAGAACCCAGGATAAGTTTTCAATAAGCACTGCACCACCAGGTTTAAGGTGTGAGCCAGGCAAGGAATGTGTTTCAGTTGGGAAAGGGAGATGGCAGCCATGAAATTCCTTCCGTTATCACTCACTACCTTGCCTGCCTCAAGATCTACTGTGCCCAGCCACGACTGCGTTTCTTGTTGCAAGAACTCGGACAGAACTTCCGCGGTGTGTCTGTTGTCGCCCAAACACTTCATAGCCAATACAGCCTGCTGACGCTTGGCAGTAGCTGGCCCATAATGGGACAACTGGTGTGCAACAGTGTCATCTGCCGATGGAGTGGTTGGCAGACTGCGTTCTGTGGAAGAGCTGTAGCTTCTGCAGGAGGACGAGGAGGAGGAGGGGGTGCGAACGCCTACAGCCAACTGTTTCCTAGACCGTGGGCTAGGCACAACTGTCCCTAAATTGATGTCGCCTGTGGACCCTGCATCCACCACATTCACCCAGTGTGCCGTGATGGACACATAACGTCCCTGGCCATGCCTACTGGTCCATGCATCTGTAGTCAGGTGCACCTTTGTACTCACAGATTGCCTGAGTGCATGGACGATGCGCTGTTTAACATGCTGGTGCAGGGCTGGGATGGCTTTTCTGGAAAAAAAGTGTCGACTGGGTAGCTCGTATCGTGGTTCAGCGTACTCCATCAGGGCTTTGAAAGCTTCGCTTTCAACTAACCGGTAGGGCATCATCTCTAACGAGATTAGTCTAGCTATGTGGGCGTTAAAACCCTGTGTACGCGGATGCGAGGATAAGTACTTCCTTTTTCTAACCAGAGTCTCATATAGGGTGAGCTGGACTGGAGAGCTGGAGATCGTGGAACTTTCGGGTGTGCCGGTGTACATGGCAGACTGAGAGACGGTTGGAGACGGTATTGTTTCCGCCGGTGCCCTAGATGCAATATTTCCTCCTACAAAACTGGTGGTTCCCTGACCCTGACTGCTTTTGGCTGGCAAAGAAACCTGCACAGATACTGCCGGTGGTGCGGAAAATGGTGGCCTTACAGTGACGGAAGGGATGTTGCGTTGCTGACTAGCTTCATTGGCCGAGGGTGCTACAACCTTAAGGGACGTTTGGTAGTTAGTCCAGGCTTGAAAATGCATGGTGGTTAAGTGTCTATGCATGCAA